>NC_069499.1:1105741067-1105746067 GCF_027579735.1 Bombina bombina
TTTAAGGATCCTTTAGATAGGAAAATTGAATCCTTTCTAAGAAAAGCTTACTTGTGTTCAGGTAATCTTCTTAGACCTGCTATATCTTTAGCGGATGTTGCTGCAGCTTCAACTTTTTGGTTAGAAGCTTTAGCGCAACAAGTAACAGATCATAATTCTCATAGCATTATTAATCTTCTTCAACATGCTAATAATTTTATTTGTGATGCCATCTTTGATATCATTAGAGTTGATGTCAGGTATATGTCTCTAGCTATTTTAGCTAGAAGAGCTTTATGGCTTAAAACTTGGAATGCTGATATGTCTTCTAAGTCTACTTTGCTTTTCCTTTCTTTCCAGGGTAATAAATTATTTGGTTCTCAGTTGGATTCTATTATCTCAACTGTTACTGGAGGGAAAGGAACTTTTTTACCACAGGATAAAAAATCTAAAGGTAAATTTAGGTCTAATAATCGTTTTCGTTCCTTTCGTCACAATAAGGAACAAAAGCCTGATCCTTCATCCACAGGAGCGGTATCAGTTTGGAAACCATCTCCAGTCTGGAATAAATCCAAGCCTTTTAGAAAACCAAAGCCAGCTCCTAAGTCCACATGAAGGTGCGGCCCTCATTCCAGCTCAGCTGGTAGGGGGCAGATTACGTTTTTTCAAAGAAATTTGGATCAATTCCATTCACAATCTTTGGATTCAGAACATTGTTTCAGAAGGGTACAGAATAGGCTTCAAGATAAGGCCTCCTGCAAAGAGATTTTTTCTTTCCCGTGTCGCAGTAAACCCAGCGAAGGCTCGAGCATTTCTGAAATGTGTTTCAGATCTAGAGTTGGCTGGAGTAATTATGCCAGTTCCAGTTCTGGAACAGGGGCTGGGGTTTTATTCAAATCTCTTCATTGTACCAAAGAAGGAGAATTCCTTCAGACCAGTTCTGGATCTAAAAATATTGAATCGTTATGTAAGGATACCAACATTCAAAATGGTAACTGCAAGGACTATCCTGCCTTTTGTTCAGCAAGGGCATTATATGTCCACAATAGATTTACAGGATGCATATCTGCATATTCCGATTCATCCAGATCACTATCAGTTTCTGAGATTCTCTTTCCTAGACAAGCATTACCAGTTTGTGGCTCTACCGTTTGGCCTAGCAACAGCTCCAAGAATTTTTACAAAGGTTCTCGGTGCCCTTCTGTCTGTAATCAGAGAACAGGGTATTGTGGTATTTCCTTATTTGGACGATATCTTGGTACTTGCTCAGTCTTCACATTTAGCAGAATCTCATACGAATCGACTTGTGTTGTTTTTTCAAGATCATGGTTGGAGGATCAATTTACCAAAAAGTTCATTGATTCCTCAGACAAAGGTAACCTTTTTAGGTTTCCAGATAGATTCAGTGTCCATGACTCTGTCTTTGACAGACAAGAGACGTCTGAAATTGATATCAGCTTGTCGAAACCTTCAGTCACAATCATTCCCTTCGGTAGCCTTATGCATGATGGAAATTCTAGGTCTTATGACTGCTGCATCGGACGCGATACCCTTTGCTCGTTTTCACATGCGACCTCTTCAGCTCTGTATGCTGAACCAGTGGTGCAGGGATTACACAAAGATATCTCAATTAATATCTTTAAAACCGATTGTACGACACTCTCTGACGTGGTGGACAGATCACCATCGTTTAGTTCAGGGGGCTTCTTTTGTTCTTCCGACCTGGACTGTAATTTCAACAGATGCAAGTCTGACAGGTTGGGAAGCTGTGTGGGGGTCTCTGACAGCACAAGGGGTTTGGGAATCTCAGGAGGTGAGATTACCGATCAATATTTTGGAACTCCGTGCAATTTTCAGAGCTCTTCAGTCATGGCCTCTTCTAAAGAGAGAATCGTTCATTTGTTTTCAGACAGACAATGTCACAACTGTGGCATACATCAATTATCAAGGAGGGACTCACAGTCCTCTGGCTATGAAAGAAGTATCTCGAATACTGGTATGGGCGGAATCCAGCTCCTGTCTAATTTCTGCGGTTCATATCCCAGGTATAGACAATTGGGAAGCGGGTTATCTCAGTCGCCAAACGTTACATCCGGGCGAATGGTCTCTTCACCCAGAGGTATTTCTTCAGATTGTTCAAATGTGGGGACTTCCAGAAATAGAAACTTCCCAGGTATCTGTCCAGATCCAGGGATCCTCAGGCGGAAGCAGTGGATGCATTGTCACTTCCTTGGAAATATCATCCTGCCTATATCTTTCCGCCTCTAGTTCTTCTTCCAAGAGTAATCTCCAAGATTCTGAAGGAATGCTCGTTTGTTCTGCTGGTGGCTCCAGCATGGCCTCACAGGTTTTGGTATGCGGATCTTGTCCGGATGGCTTCTTGCCAACCATGGACTCTTCCGTTAAGACCAGACCTTCTGTCACAAGGTCCTTTTTTCCATCAGGATCTCAAATCCTTAAATTTAAAGGTATGGAGATTGAACGCTTGATTCTTAGTCAAAGAGGTTTCTCTGACTCTGTGATTAGTACTATGTTACAGGCTCGTAAATCTGTATCTAGAAAGATATATTATCGAGTTTGGAAGACTTACATTTCTTGGTGTCTATCTCATCAATTTTGCTGGCATTCTTTTAGAATTCCGATAATTCTACAGTTTCTTCAGGATGGTTTGGATAAAGGTTTGTCTGCAAGTTCCTTGAAAGGACAAATCTCTGCTCTTTCTGTTCTTTTTCACAGAAAGATTGCTAATCTTCCTGATATTCATTGTTTTGTGCAAGCTTTGGTTCGTATAAAGCCTGTCATTAAGTCAATTTCTCCTCCTTGGAGTTTGAATTTGGTTCTGGGGGCTCTTCAAGCTCCTCCGTTTGAACCTACGCATTCATTGGACATTAAAATACTTTCTTGGAAAGTTTTGTTTCTTTTGGCCATCTCTTCTGCTAGAAGAGTTTCTGAATTATCTGCTCTTTCTTGTGAGTCTCCTTTTCTGATTTTTCATCAGGATAAGGCGGTGTTGCGAACTTCTTTTCAATTTTTACCTAAGGTTGTGAATTCTAACAACATTAGTAGAGAAATTGTGGTTCCTTCATTGTGTCCTAATCCTAAGAATTCTAAGGAGACATCATTGCATTCTTTGGATGTAGTTAGAGCTTTGAAATATTATGTTGAAGCTACTAAGAATTTCCGAAAGACTTCTAGTCTATTTGTTATCTTTTCCGGTTCTAGGAAAGGTCAGAAGGCCTCTGCCATTTCTTTGGCATTTTGGTTGAAATCTTTAATTCATCATGCTTATGTCGAGTCGGGTAAAACTCCGCCTCAAAGGATTACAGCTCATTCTACTAGGTCAGTTTCTACTTCCTGGGCGTTTAGGAATGAAGCTTCGGTTGATCAGATTTGCAAAGCAGCAACTTGGTCTTCTTTGCATACTTTTACTAAATTCTACCATTTTGATGTGTTTTCTTCTTCTGAAGCTGTTTTTGGTAGAAAAGTACTTCAGGCAGCTGTTTCAGTTTGATTCTTCTGCTTATAATTTCAGTTTTTTTCATTATAAGATTTAAACTTTATTTTTGGTTGTGGATTTTTTTCAGCGGAATTGGCTGTCTTTATTTTATCCCTCCCTCTCTAGTGACTCTTGTGTGGAAGATCCACATCTTGGGTAGTCATTATCCCATATGTCACTAGCTCATGGACTCTTGCTAATTACATGAAAGAAAACATAATTTATGTAAGAACTTACCTGATAAATTCATTTCTTTCATATTAGCAAGAGTCCATGAGGCCCACCCTTTTTTGTGGTGGTTATGATTTTTTTGTATAAAGCACAATTATTCCAATTCCTTATATTTATGCTTCACACTTTTTTCTCATCACCCCACTTCTTGGCTATTCGTTAAACTGATTTGTAGGTGTGGTGAGGGGTGTATTTATAGGCATTTTGAGGTTTGGGAAACATTGCCCCTCCTGGTAGGAATGTATATCCCATACGTCACTAGCTCATGGACTCTTGCTAATATGAAAGAAATGAATTTATCAGGTAAGTTCTTACATAAATTATGTTTTATAGCTGAACATGCAGAGATGCTTCTGTTCTGTTCCTTAAAAAGAACTTGCCACTAAATTTTGAAAAATTATTCTAATTGCTAGATTGCCTTTTATACTGCTAGTTCTCATCTTGCACAATTATGTTCAAAAAAATAAAGTTAATTCCAATAAACACTCATCCTGCAATTATAGGACTAGATTTTGATTACATTTGATTGGTAAGCTTTACCAATGCTCTGTCCAACTCCATAGCCTTTAATAAAGTGGAACGTGTAATGAGAGCATTGGTAAAGCTTACCAGTCAAATGTAATCTAGCCCATAGTGTTGTTCCCCATCATTAAAGGGACAGTATACACTCATTTTCATATAACTGCATGTAATAGCCACTACTATAAAGAATAAGATGCACAGATACCGATATAAAAATCCAGTATAAAACTGTTTAAAAACTTACTTAGAAGCTCTCAGTTTACCTCTGTTGAAAAGATAGCTGGAAAACCCACTGCAAGTGGGAAATAAGACACTCCCCCCTCCCCCTTCTTTTGCATATGAAAAGACCATTTACACAAACAGGAGCAAGCTGGAGAAGGTAGCTGACAGTATTCACATAAAACTTTGGGGCTTGGTTAGGAGTCTGAAAATCAGAGCAATGTTATTTAAAAAATAAGCAAAACTATACATTTAAAAAAAAACAAAAAACTTTATGGGCTATATAAATAGATCATCTACAAAACATTTATGCAAAGAAAATATGAGTGTATAATGTCCCTTTTAAATAGTGCACTGTTCCATTTTTTACTGTATTGCACTTTTGGTTGGTTGTGATTTTGTTATTTGTTATTATTATTAATATATTTTGTTGTAATATTTTTATTTATAAACATGTTCTCATAATGTCTTGAGTTAAAGTCCTTCATAATTATAAAGAAGGAATCTTAAATAATTAGTCTGTATTGTGCTTGGTAAACTGTCACATGACATA
>NC_069499.1:1105748567-1105873567 GCF_027579735.1 Bombina bombina
AGGCTAGAAGCATCATGTCAAAACTAATATGACCACTGCAGTGGATGCTAATAACAGATATACAGGGAGTGCAGAATTATTAGGCAAATGAGTATTTTGACCACATCATCCTCTTTATGCATGTTGTCTTACTCCAAGCTGTATAGGCTCGAAAGCCTACTACCAATTAAGCATATTAGGTGATGTGCATCTCTGTAATGAGAAGGGGTGTGGTCTAATGACATCAACACCCTATATCAGGTGTGCATAATTATTAGGCAACTTCCTTTCCTTTGGCAAAATGGGTCAAAAGAAGGACTTGACAGGCTCAGAAAAGTCAAAAATAGTGAGATATGTTGCAGAGGGATGCAGCACTCTTAAAATTGCAAAGCTTCTGAAGCGTGATCATCGAACAATCAAGCGTTTCATTCAAAATAGTCAACAGGGTCGCAAGAAGCGTGTGGAAAAACCAAGGCGCAAAATAACTGCCCATGAACTGAGAAAAGTCAAGCGTGCAGCTGCCAAGATGCCACTTGCCACCAGTTTGGCCATATTTCAGAGCTGCAACATCACTGGAGTGCCCAAAAGCACAAGGTGTGCAATACTCAGAGACATGGCCAAGGTAAGAAAGGCTGAAAACGACCACCACTGAACAAAACACACAAGCTGAAACGTCAAGACTGGGCCAAGAAATATCTCAAGACTGATTTTTCTAAGGTTTTATGGACTGATGAAATGAGAGTGAGTCTTGATGGGCCAGATGGATGGGCCCGTGGCTGGATTGGTAAAGGGCAGAGAGCTCCAGTCCGACTCAGACGCCAGCAAGGTGGAGGTGGAGTACTGGTTTGGGCTGGTATCATCAAAGATGAGCTTGTGGGGCCTTTTCGGGTTGAGGATGGAGTCAAGCTCAACTCCCAGTCCTACTGCCAGTTTCTGGAAGACACCTTCTTCAAGCAGTGGTACAGGAAGAAGTCTGCATCCTTCAAGAAAAACATGATTTTCATGCAGGACAATGCTCCATCACACGCGTCCAAGTACTCCACAGCGTGGCTGGCAAGAAAGGGTATAAAAGAAGAAAATCTAATGACATGGCCTCCTTGTTCACCTGATCTGAACCCCATTGAGAACCTGTGGTCCATCATCAAATGTGAGATTTACAAGGAGGGAAAACAGTACACCTCTCTGAACAGTGTCTGGGAGGCTGTGGTTGCTGCTGCACGCAATGTTGATGGTGAACAGATCAAAACACTGACAGAATCCATGGATGGCAGGCTTTTGAGTGTCCTTGCAAAGAAAGGTGGCTATATTGGTCACTGATTTGTTTTTGTTTTGTTTTTGAATGTCAGAAATGTATATTTGTGAATGTTGAGATGTTATATTGGTTTCACTGGTAAAAATAAATAATTGAAATGGGTATATATTTGTTTTTTGTTAAGTTGCCTAATAATTATGCACAGTAATAGTCACCTGCACACACAGATATCCCCCTAAAATAGCTATAACTAAAAACAAACTAAAAACTACTTCCAAAACTATTCAGCTTTGATATTAATGAGTTTTTTGGGTTCATTGAGAACATGGTTGTTGTTCAATAATAAAATTAATCCTCAAAAATACAACTTGCCTAATAATTCTGCACTCCCTGTATACTGAACACACTTGCGGGAACCTATGTCAAAACAAAGCAAATTATCTTGCAACAAGATGAGAAGAAGGCATAAAGTGTAAAAATTTCTAAACAATAAAATGACAGGGTATGGAGAGCATATTACAAAGGTAAATACGACCTGTTAGAATAAATTGTAAATGTCCCCTCGACAACAACACTGTCCTTGCTGGAAAGTGGCCAGCTCCCACAGGTTGCAGGATTAGAGAGCCTTCAAACATGATGATCACTCCGGCGTGTTTCTCGTGTATACACCAATTAGTACCAGCTGACAAGCCGAAGTAAGAACGTCCTCCAAAGCCAACTGTATAATTTCCACAAAGTATGCAGTTATGTGTCATCTACATCCATAAGTGGTGAAGATTATACTTGCCAGATGCAGCCTTTACAGACTGTTGTAGTAGGTGCAGGTAAGTCCAGATATCAAACATCATATGTGATATGATATCTGAACATATATATATATATATATATATATATATATATGTGTATATGTATATATGTGTGTATATGTATATATGTGTGTGTGTATGTATATATATATATATATATATATATATATATATATATATATACTGTTAAAAAAAAGACAGCACTCACTGGTCTTAAAAAAGTAAAATATAACTTTCTCTTGTTAAGTGTATCCAGTCCACGGATCATCCATTACTTGTGGGATATTCTCCTTCCCAACAGGAAGTTGCAAGAGGATCACCCACAGCAGAGCTGCTATATAGCTCCTCCCCTCACTGCCATACCCAGTCATTCTCTTGCAACTCTCAACAAAGATGGACGTAGTAAGAGGAGAGTGGTGTATTATAGTTAGTTTTTTAACTTCAATCAAAGGTTTGTTATTTTTAAATGGTACCGGAGTTTACTGTTTCATCTCAGGCAGCATTAGAAGAAGAATCTGCCTGTGATTTCTATGATCTTAGCAGAAGTAACTAAGATCCATTGCTGTTCTCACATATTCTGAGGAGTGAGGTAACTTCAGAGAGGGAATGGCGTGCAGGTTTTCCTGCAATAAGGTATGTGCAGTTAATATTTTTCTAGGGATGGAATTTGCTAGAAAATGCTGCTGATACCGGATTAATGTAAGTAAAGCCTTAAATGGTATCAGGCTTATTAATGTAAGTAAAGCCTTAAATGGTATCAGGCTTATTAATAGAGATACATACTCTTATAAAAGTGTAATATAAAACGTTTGCTGGCATGTTTAATCGTTTTTATATATGTTTGGTGACAAAACTTATTGGGGCCTAGTTTTTTTCCACATGGCTGGTTTGATTTTTGCCTAGTTACAGTTCCTGAGGCTTTCCACTGTTGCAATATGAGTGGGAAGGGCCTATTTTATTGCTTTTCTGTGCAGCTAAAAATACTGACAGAGACATTCAGCTTCTTCCTGCATGATCCAGGACATCTCTGAAGGGCTCAAAAGGCTTCAAAGTCGTGTTTGAGGATGGTAACAATCACAGTAGACTGTGGCAGTTGTTGTGACTAAAAAACGTTTTTGTCATTTATTATTCTGTTTTTGTTATTAAGGGGTTAATCATCCATTTGCAAGTGGGTGCAATGCTCTGCTGACTTGTTACATACACTGTAAACATTTTGTTAGTGTAACTGCCTTTTTTCACTGTTATTTCAAATTTTGTCAAAATTTGTTTCTCTTAAAGGCACAGTAACGTTTTTTATATTGCTTGTTAACTTGCTTTAAAGTGTTTTCCAAGCTTGCTAGTCTCATTGCTAGTCTGTACAAACATGTGGATACTTGTTCATTATGTTTAAAAGCCATGGTGGAGCCCCATAGGAGAATGTGTACTAAATGTATTGATTTCCCCTTAAACAGTAAAGATCAGTCTTTACTGTCGAGTCTGTCGAGGGGGAAGTTATGCCGACTAACTCTCCCCACGTGTCGGACCCTTCGCCTCCCGCTCAAGGGACGCACGCTAATATGGCACCAAGTACAAAAGGGACGCCCATAGCGATTACTTTGCAGGACATGGCTGCAATCATGAATAATACCCTGTCAGAGGTATTATCCAGATTGCCTGAATTGAGAGGCAAGCGCGATAGCTCTGGGGTTAGACGAGATACAGAGCGCGTAGATGCTGTAAGAGCCATGTCTGATACTGCGTCACAATATGCAGAACCTGAGGACGGAGAGCTTCAGTCTGTGGGTGACGTCTCTGAATTGGGGAGACCTGATTCAGAGATTTCTAATTTTAAATTTAAGCTTGAGAACCTCCGTGTATTGCTTGGGGAGGTATTAGCTGCTCTGAATGACTGTGACACAATTGCAGTGCCAGAGAAATTGTGTAGGCTGGATAAATACTATGCAGTGCCGGTGAGTACTGATGTTTTTCCAATACCTAAAAGGCTTACAGAAATTATTAGTAAGGAGTGGGATAGGCCCGGTGTGCCCTTTTCCCTACCTCCTATATTTAGAAAAATGTTTCCAATAGATGCCACTACACGGGACTTATGGCAGACTGTCCCTAAGGTGGAGGGAGCAGTTTCTACTTTAGCAAAGCGTACCACTATCCAGGTTGAGGACAGTTGTGCTTTTTCAGATCCAATGGATAAAAAAATTAGAGGGTTACCTTAAGAAAATGTTTATTCAACAAGGTTTTATTTTACAGCCCCTTGCATGCATTGCGCCTGTCACTGCTGCGGCGGCATTCTGGTTTGAGGCCCTGGAAGAGGCCATCCATACAGCTCCATTGACTGAAATTATTGACAAGCTTAGAACTCTTAAGCTAGCTAACTCATTTGTTCCTGATGCCATTGTTCATTTGACTAAACTAACGTCTAAGAATTCCGGATTCGCCATCCAGGCGCGTAGGGCGCTATGGCTCAAATCCTGGTCAGCTGATGTGACTTCAAAGTCTAAATTACTCAACATTCCTTTCAAGGGGCAGACCTTATTCGGGCCTGGTTTGAAAGACATTATTGCTGACATTACTGGAGGTAAGGGTCATACCCTTCCTCAGGACAGGGCCAAATCAAAGGCCAAACAGTCATAGTGCCATTCGCGCGCCTGCATCTCAGACCGCTGCAATTATACATGCTCAGTCAGTGGAATGGGGATTACACAGATTTGTCCCCTCTACTAAATCTGGATCAGGAAACCAGAGATTCTCTTCTCTGGTGGTTATCTCGGGCCCATCTGTCCAAGGGTATGACCTTTCGCAGACCAGATTGGACAATTGTAACAACAGATGCCAGCCTTCTAGGTTGGGGTGCAGTCTGGAACTCCCTGAAGGCTCAGGGTTCATGGACTCAGGAGGAGAAACTCCTCCCAATAAATATTCTGGAGTTAAGAGCAATATTCAATGCTCTTCTGGCTTGGCCTCAGCTAGCAACACTGAGGTTCATCAGATTTCAGTCGGACAACATCACGACTGTGGCTTACATCAACCATCAAGGGGGAACCAGGAGTTCCCTAGCGATGTCAGAAGTCTCCAAGATAATTTGCTGGGCAGAGACTCACTCTTGCCACCTGTCAGCGATCCATATCCCAGGTGTAGAGAACTGGGAGGTGGATTTTCTAAGTCGTCAGACTGTTCATCCAGGGGAATGGGAACTCCATCCGGAGGTGTTTGCTCAATTGGTTCTCCGTTGGGGCAAACCAGAATTGGATCTCATGGCGTCTCGCCAGAACGCCAAGCTTCCTTGTTACGGATCCAGGTCCAGGGACCCAGAAGCGGCACTGATAGATGCTCTAGCAACGCCTTGGTTCTTCAACCTGGCTTATGTGTTTCCACCGCTTCCTCTGCTCCCTCGTCTGATTGCCAAAATCAAACAGGAAAGAGCATCAGTGATATTGACAGCGCCTGCGTGGCCACGCAGGACCTGGTATGCAGACCTAGTGGACATGTCATCCTTTCCACCATGGACTCTGCTTCTGAGACAAGACCTTCTAATACAAGGTCCTTTCAATCATCCGAATCTACTTTCTCTGAGACTGACTGCATGGAGATTGAACGCTTGATCCTATCAAAGCGTGGCTTCTCCGAGTCAGTAATTGATACCTTAATACAGGCACGAAAGCCTGTCACCAGGAAAATTTACCACAAGATATGGCGTAAATATCTTCATTGGTGTGAATCCAAGAATTACTCATGGAGTAGGGTTAGGATTCCTAGGATATTGTCCTTCCTCCAAGAGGGTTTGGACAAAGGATTATCAGCTAGTTCTTTAAAGGGACAGATTTCTGCTCTGTCTATTCTTTTACACAAGCGTCTGGCAGAAGTTCCAGACGTTCAGGCATTTTGTCAGGCTTTAGTTAGTATTAAGCCTGTGTTTAAACCTGTTGCTCCTCCATGGAGCTTAAACTTGGTTCTTAAAGTTCTTCAAGGGGTTCCGTTTGAACCCCTTCATTCTATTGATATCAAACTTCTTTCATGGAAAGTTCTTTTTCTGATGGCTATTTCTTCGGCTCGAAGAGTCTCGGAGTTATCTGCCTTACATTGTGATTCTCCTTATCTGATCTTTCATTCAGATAAAGTTGTTCTGCGTACAAAACCTGGGTTTTTACCTAAGGTGGTTTCTAACAAGAATATCAATCAAGAGATTGTTGTTCCATCATTATGTCCTAATCCTTCTTCAAAGAAGGAACGTCTTTTGCATAATCTAGACTTAGTCCGTGCCTTGAAGTTTTACTTACAGGCTACTAAAGATTTTCGCCAAACATCTAACCTGTTTGTTGTTTACTCTGGACAGAGGAGAGGTCAGAAGGCCTCGGCAACCTCTTTCTTTTTGGCTTCGGAGTATAATCCGTTTAACCTATGAGACTGCTGGACAGCAGCCTCCTGAAAGGATTACAGCTCATTCTACTAGAGCTGTGGCTTCCACCTGGGCCTTTAAAAATGAGGCCTCTGTTGAACAGATTTGCAAGGCTGCAACTTGGTCTTCCCTTCATACTTTTTCCAAATTTTACAAATTTGATACTTTTGCTTCTTCGGAGGCTGTTTTTGGGAGAAAGGTTCTACAGGCAGTGGTTCCTTCCGTTTAAGTTACTGCCTTGTCCCTCCCATCATCCGTGTACTTTAGCTTTGGTATTGGTATCCCACAAGTAATGGATGATCCGTGGACTGGATACACTTAACAAGAGAAAACATAATTTATGCTTACCTGATAAATTTATTTCTCTTGTAGTGTATCCAGTCCACGGCCCGCCCTGTCCTTTTCAGGCAGGTCTAAATTTTAATTAAACTACAGTCACCACTGCACCCTATGGATTCTCCTTTCTCGGCTTGTTTCGGTCGAATGACTGGATATGGCAGTGAGGGGAGGAGCTATATAGCAGCTCTGCTGTGGGTGATCCTCTTGCAACTTCCTGTTGGGAAGGAGAATATCCCACAAGTAATGGATGATCCGTGGACTGGATACACTACAAGAGAAATACATTTATCAGGTAAGCATAAATTATGTTTTTAATTATACAAAGGGTTAAAATCCAGGGGTAAACATGACGTTTCGATGCCTAACTGGCATCTTTATCAAATGTCCCAAAGAGAAAGAAGATAGTTCCTGAGAGGGCACATCTGCTATGTGGTTTCCCAATGAAAGCATAAGATCTCTGGCTATTTTTTGCCATTTTAAAATGACTGAGATAGAGGCTGTTTGCAGCTGATTTCAGACCTCTTCGCGCTGTAACAAGAGAAGTCCGCCACACCCACAGAGCTCGTGATAGGTCAATACGTTCCGTGTCTATCACAGCTGTTGTTTGCACTGAACACATGGCTAATTACCATATACATCGAGCGGTTCCTTATTCTCCGCCCTCCAAGATTGCAACTAGCGTATCCCACAGCTGTGGGAGGTTGAATCGTCACTATATACGCCCACTTTTCACGCCTTCACCGAGGTCAAAGCCAATCATATGGCAGACATTGTTTAAGTGAAAGTGCCGAATTCTTCTGGCCTAACGATGCCGTGATCGGAAAACAAAATCCTCTTTCAGCCAGTCAAGTTGTGGCGCATGCTCACTCCCCTCATTATGTCAGCAGGAATCATGACGAACGAAAGCCCCTTAGGGCAGAGAGATATGGGGTGTCTTGCACATATACCTATTCCAAGAGATAGAATATGCCCCACACATTGCGGGTACTCCCCCATTCAACGTCGGCATCCTTATGAGAGTGTAGATACAGTGACTCAAAGTGTGTTTCGGTCCAAAATTATTTTGTATATGTAACTTGATGGACCAAGTTTCTTGCAAACTAAAATCATATCTCGTAGCTTTGTGCTGGACTGACCGTAATAGGTGGGATCAGACTGATATACTACGTGAAAAGCATTACTGGGCTAAAAAGCTAAACCCAGGTAGTAAATCGCCATAGAATAGGATAACAATGGTATTGAGCCAGTTGTTTGTTCCTGTGAGTGCACTTCTCTCTGTATATGTGTGTGTATATATATATATATATATATATATATATATGCATATATATATATGTGTGTGTGTGTGTGTATATTTATATATATGTATATATATATATATATATATATATATATATATATATATAATATATACATACAGTATCTCACAAAAGTGAGTACACCCCTCACATTTTTGTAAATATTTTATTATATCTTTTCATGTGACAACACTGAAGAAATTACACTTTGCTACAATGTAAAGTAGTGAGTGTACAGCCTGTATAACAGTGTACATTTGCTGTCCCCTCATAATAACTCAACACACAGCCATTAATATCTAAACCTTTGGCAACAGAAGTGAGTAACCCCCTTAGTGGAAATGTCCAGATTGTGCCCAATTAGCCATTTTCTCTCCCTGATGTCATGTGACTCGTTAGTGTTACAAATCTCAGGTGTGAATGGGGAGTAGGTGTGTTAAATTTGATGTTATCGCTCTCAGACTCTCTCATACTGGTCACTGGAAGTTCAACATGGCACCTCATGGCAAAGAACTCTCTGAGGATCTGTAAAAAAAGAATTGTTGCTCTACCTAAAGATGGCCTAGGCTATAAGAAGATTGCCAAGACCCTGAAACTGAGCTGCAGCATGGAAGGCAAGACCATACAGCGGTTTCACAGGACAGGTTCCCTTCAGGACGGGCCTCGCCATGGTCGACCAAAGAAGTTGAGTGCACGTGCTCAGCGTCATATCCAGTGGTTGTCTTTGGGAAATAGACGTATGGGTGCTGCCAGGATTGCTGCAGAGGTTGAAGGGCTTGGGTGTCAGCCTGTTAGTACTTAGACCATACGCCGCTCACTGCATCACCAAATTGGTCTGCATGACTGTCATCCTTTAGAAGAAAGCCTCTTCTAAAGATGATGCACAAGAAAGCCCGCAAACAGTTTGCTGAAGACAAGCAGACTAGGGACATAGATTACTGGAACCATGTCCTGTGGTCCTATGAGACCAAGATAAACTTATTTGGTTAAGATGGTGTCAAGCATGTGCGGCGGCAACCAGATGAGGAGTACAAAGACAAGTGTGTCTTGCCTACAGTCAAGCATGGTGGTGGGAGTTTCATGGTCTGGGCCTGCATGAGTGCTGCCAGCACTGGGGAGCTACAGTTCATTGAGGGAACCATGAATGCCAACATGTACTGTGACATACAGAAGCAGAGCATGATCCCCTCGCTTCAGAGACTGGGCCGCAGGGCAGTATTCCAACATGATAGCGACCCCAAACACACCTCCAAGCGTACTACTGCTTTGTTAAAGAAGCTGAGGGTAAAGGTGATGGACTGATCAAGTATCTCCAGACCTAAACCCTATTGAGCATCTGTGGGGCATCCTCAAACGGAAGGTGGGGAAGCGCAAGGTCTCTAACATCCACCAGTTCCATGATGTCGTCATGGAGGAGTGGAAGACGACTCCAGTGGCAGCCTGTGAAGCTCTGCTGAACTCCATGCCCAAGAGGGTTAAGACAGTGCTAGTAAATAATGGTGCCCACACAAAATATTGTGGGCCCCATTTAGATATTTCCACTTGGGGTGTTCTCACTTTTGTTGTCAACGGTGTAGAGATTAATGGCTGTGTGTTGTTATTATGAGGGGACAGCAAATTTACACTGTTATATAGGCTGTACACTCACTACTTTACATTGTAGCAAAGTGTAATTTCTTCAGTGTTGTCACATGAAAAGATATAATAAAATATTTACAAAAATGTGAGGGTGTACTCACTTGATACTGTGTGTGTGTGTGTATGTGTTTATATATATATATATATACACACTGTATGTATATATTTGTATATATATTTATATATATTTATTGTCATTGACTTACCGATGTGTTCAGCGAGCTCCCAGTAATGCATTGCTTCTCCTTCAATAAAGGATACCAAGAGAATTAAGCAAAATTGATAATAAAAGTGGAAAGTTGCTTAAAATTGTATGCTGTATCTAAATGATTAAAGTAAACATTTGTGTTTCATGTACCTTTTAAGTACAATTTAACATTTTTATATAACCTAAATTGTTTAATTCTGTATAGAATAGACCAACAAACTCCTATGAATTGTAAAATCATACTTCTGTTTTTCTGTTTTTCAGATATCCCTTTGAATTCCTGCAGAGAGGTAAGCACTACCAAAAGTTTGATGTTCTAGTAAATTGGCAGGTTTTTAAAGGGATAGGAAATTCAAAATTAAACTTGCTTGGTTCAAATGGAGCATGTAATTTTAAGACACTTTTAAATTAAATTCTATTTTCAAATGTGCTTTGTTCCCATGGCATCTCTTGTTGGAAAAGAATACGCCCATATCCTACACTAGTGGGTGCTGATTGGTGCCTGCAAACATTTTGTCTCTTGGTATTGGCTAACTAGATGTGTTTGTCTAGTTGCCAGTAGTGCAATGCTTTTCCTTCTGACAAGGATAACAAGAGAATGGAGCATATCTGATAATAGAAGTAAATTGATTTTTTTTTTAAAATATGTATGTTCTATCCAAATCATGAAAGAAAATGTTTTGGTTTTCTGTTCATTTAACTATAAAAGGTCAAATATTATGAAGAGATGGTTAATATTTTATGATCTTGTGGGAGCAAATATCTTTTGAACTTTGTCATTAATTTGATAAAGTTAATGGCATGGAGTGAAAACATCACGCTGGCCTATTTATTCGCAAAACTTGCTCACTTCTGTGTTAGAAAATGTAATTTGTGTATTTTTTCATATTTATAACCACTTCAAAGGTTATACACACATAGGTAAAGTCCCATTTGGGAGCTGCAACCTTGTGAGTATGATACAGCTGGGGAGCCAATTAGTAGCTACACTCATATTTGCTGCCAATCGCTAGCCGTATCCTGCTTAGAAGCTGCAATGTTTCTAAGGCGCCTATATGGGACTTTACTTTTGTGTGTTTAGTTATGGTTATTAATGCCAAAATGATATGCTGAAAAAAAATGCAGCATGTATTTTTGCATCAGAAAACTGTCTAACTTGGCATGAGAACATTTTTAATTTTCAATCCAGATTTATAGAAGAGGTAAAATCAGTTTATCATTATATTTAAGGAATTAAATACATATGTGTGTGTGTGTATGTATGTATTTGTATTGTAAGTGATGGGAAGCTTTTCATGATTCCATACACAAATAATTAATCAATAGTTAATACAGTAGCAGTTTAAATTACGTTTGCCTGTTATATAAATATATATATAATTTAAATATAGCACATATATGCCTTTAAGAGTATTGTCTTTAATAATTAAGTTACTGTTTAACTTTGTTCTGCTGTCACTGTCTTGTACTCAGACAGTGTGCTTATCTTGAAGGAGAAGGGGGTTAATGAGGAGTACTGGCGTGAGAAGATTAATTTTCATTTTGAGAATGTTTTTTAAGTTAACTAACACCTTTGTTACGAAATATGATTGGCATTACACGTGGACACACCTGCTACACTAACCGTTTTAATTGTTAGATTTGCTAAAGTGGTGGGGGCAGACTAGATCGATGGAGAAGATTGTGGGCAACATCAGAGAGAGAGAGAGGTCTGACATTAAGACCTGCTATATCTCCCATATTTTGTATTTGTTCATTTTTCTTAAATATCACATCCACTACTGGGGTTCTAGTGTACTGTAATACTATAGCAGCACTTGAAGCTTATTTGTATTCTGTAACAGCACTATACCAGATTATTTCTGGCATGCTTTTAACGTTTGTCTTTCTGAAGCTTGTTTTTCCTTTCTATTTCACTTTTCTTTTGCTTATTTAGGTCTCTGCTGGTCATTCAGCTGGTCTTTTTAGTCTGTCTACTGTATCACTGGTTGCAGCTGCCTTTGTATGTCTGTTTCTGTCAACGTTGTTTCAGTGTTGGTAGTGCATCCAAAAGTGTGACCATATTCTCTCAAAGGGCCTGACACTATAAAGCTCCCCAACAGGTCATTTACAGGATTCACTAAAGTCAAAATCAACCTTGATAGATGTGTATCTTGCCGAGCGGGAACCTTCTTTCCGAGATACACATGCATTAGACCATGGTGCTTAATAAAATTGAAACACTATATTGAAAGTTTGATGTAAAAATGGTAATCAAAGTATTCATTATTGCATAAAGTACACAAAATATACATTAAAATCATATTAATTATACACAAAATGTGTATTAAAATGTTTACAGCAAATCGTGACAAAATTATACTAATGGCAAAATAACAGTACTTAGATACTAAGATTATTACCAACGAAAGACAAAATGTGCCAGCTAGTATGAGAGAATAGAATGTGAATGATTACTTTGTAGTGGATTAGTGGTGTTATTATTGACATTTTGTTTATTAAATATTATTTACAGCAGGGTCTTAAAGTTTGGGCAATATGCAACTATTCAAAAACACTTTGTTGCTAGATTAGAAATGATGCGCAAAAAATGTTAGCGCTCAAATCAATAGAACTGCTATGTTTGCGCTGGTATTACAAGTTGAAAGTAAAAAGGTATCACTTAAAGGGACATAATACTCATATGCTAAATCACTTGAAACTGATGCAGTATAACTGTAAAAAGCTGACAGGAAAATATCACCTGAGCATCTCTATGTAAAAAAGGACGATATTTTACCTCACAATTTCCTCAGCTCAGCACAGTTAGTTCTGTGTAAAAAGTTATACTCAGCTGCTCCCAGCTGCAGGTGAAAAAAATAAATAAATGAAGAAATGAACAGCAGCCAATCAGCATCAGCAGTGCTGAGGTCATGAACTCTTACTGTGATCTCATGAGATTTGACTTAACTCTCATGAGATTTCATAGTAAGCTTCCTTTACCTGATTGGTGAAATAATGAGAGTTCACGAGGCTCATCCTTTCAGCTGTCCCAGGACAGACATAATAATATGCTGTTTAGAAATCCTTTACAATGGGAGGTGGCTACTGAGGAACTTTTGAGGTAAAATGTCTTTCTTTTTTACATAGAGATGTTCAGGTGATATTTTCTAGTCAGCTTTTTACAGCTATGCTGCAGCACTTTCAAGTGTTTAAACATTTGGGTATTATGGCCCTTTAAGCAAAAGACTCAGGCATGGTAACGTCTCGTAATCTGATAATTCAAGCTTGTTAATTCCCTTTCCTCATAGACTTTTTATGGGGCACACTAAAAAATCCTTTTCTGTCTTTCGCTAGGTGCACTAGACCAACTGCGCTAAATTCAAAGGTGCGTTAAGAATACTTCAAATACCTATGTTCATTAGTTAGAAGAAAATATTTTTATTTTCAAATATATATTTTCTTCCTAATGGGAAAGAGTCCACAGCCGCATTCATTACTTGTGGGAAATAAGAACCTCGCCACCAGGAGGTGGCAAAGACACACCAGCCAAAGGCTTAAATACTCCTCCCACTTTCCCTATCCCCCAATCATTCTTTGCCTTTTGTCTCAGGAGGTTGGCAGAGAAGTGTCAGAAGTTTTATTTTTTTAAAGAAAATACTTTTATTATTTTTACGCGAAGTGTGTCTGTCATGGAGGGTAGTTCTCTTCGCAATTAGACAGGAGTTTTAAAGGGTTAGAAATCTTTGTAAAATATTAAGAAAATAATTCATTATTATAATTATATAAATATATTTTATTAAATCAACCTACTTTCTTACTGAAACGAAGCTTCTAAATATGTTTAATTTAAGTTTTTAATTTCTGTAAAATGAGCATTAAAGACCTCCCACAAAAATAGGCAGGGTTTATGTAAAATTATTTACGTGCCCCATCCAATAGGGATGCGGTTCTGCCCATTACATTTTAATATTCATAGCCAGGCTGGCTGAAGGTGAATGTTCTAACTTCTATCAAAATAAGAAGTCTAATGTTTTGAAACATAAATTATCACAGCCTCCACGCTAGCCCAGCTTCCCCCAGCCCCACCGTCAGCCGTCAAACACCACAGAGATTCACGGTGACATTTTTATTTCCTGGCTAATCTCAGTGTATTCATGTAAAATTGTCAAATGTTGTCCGCTACTCCGGAGCCACAGCAATGACAGGGTTAATGGGGATCCTGACATCTGTACTGCACAATGTGACTCCTGACCCCCCCAGTGACAGGCTGTGATCCCATTGACCCCTCGGACCCCAGTTACTGAAATAATGTGTGTTATTTAATAACAACCAGCTGCATGTACAGTCACTTCCTGCAGTGCTCGAAATCAAACATTATACAATTACTCTACACGCTCCATAGCACTGCACCTCCTTATAGCAGTATCTCCACATATACTATTAGACATTGGTGGGCGTGGCGCACCAGAGCGCTCTCAGAGCTGAAGATTCACTGCTGGCTGAAGGTGATTGTTCTCACTTCTGTCAAAATAAAAAGTCCAATGTTTTGGAACATAAATTATCACAGCCTCCATTAAAAAAATAAATAACATTTTGTTGTAATAAAGTTTTTTCTATATGAAGTCCAGAGTCACTTTTGATGGTTGAGAGTAATGCTGAGGGGAGCTGGCTAGCTCCGTGAATCTCTGTGGTGTTTGACAGCTGACGGTGGGGCTGGGGGAAGCTGGGCTAGCGTGGAGGCTGTGATAATTTATGTTCCAAAACATTGGACTTCTTATTTTGACAGAAGTGAGAACAATCACCTTCAGCCAGCAGTGAATCTTCAGCGCTGAGAGCGCTCTGGTGAACCACGCCCACCAATGTCTACATCACAATCCAGATGTCCGCCCTGCTTTTTGACGTGCCACAGAAGAATAAACTGAGGGGAACCAAAATGCGCATGCGTTACTTAGAAACTATGTTAAGTGCGCATGCGGGCCACCATGATGTTTCTACCTAGGTAGAACATCTTTATAGGGTATGCATAATGAGGAAAAACTGGGTTTGGCGAAATATGGAATTTGTATTAGAAATACCAAGAAAATGATAGGAAACTTTTAATAGGTACTTATTGTAAATATTTATAATACTTAATGATGTTTTTAAAAAAAATTAAATATTTTTTGAGTTTACTATCCCTTTAAGTAGTCCTGTTAGTCTCTCAGTGAGGGCCTGGGCGAATGTTAGAGTCCGGAGATGCAGTGGGAGTTCTCTCTGCAACACCATCCCGATTCGTATTAACAGCTCCTTTAGCACTTGGCGTTGCCGACCATTCGCTTCGCTACCTGCTGTCTTCTCTCAAGTCCATGACGGAGGTGACGCTACTATCCGTCACACTTGAAGGGCCGTGTTCCTGTTCCACGGTGTAGATTCCGGTATGATCAGTTCATTTTATCAATATGAATGTTATGTTATGTGACAGATAGGTATGGGTCTCAGTGAGACTCCTCTGTTCGGATCTGGGAATCATGGGATAATTCTTTCCTTATGGGGGTTTTGTAAACAGGGTGGGGTTCCTTAATCATGTTTCTTATGTGATCTCCCTGCTTTGTGTATTGGGTATTGGCTCTGGGGCTGAGACGGTAGAATTACCTGAAGGATTTAGTGGGGCCTAGTTGCCGTCTTTTTTTTGTACTTTACAGTTTACCTTATAACCGGGTGTTGTTACGCTGGTTTTTTTACGCTTCCGCATTCCTGACCGTGTGGCGATGAAGATTTTCTGCTTAAATTGGATCTGGTCATAGGAGGTGGTGAGTGCCCTAGCCATTGTGCCGTTCGTTTTTTTATATTGTCCTAATTTTCTCTTTGGTTTAACCATGGAGGATTCTGAAGCTGAGACTGTCGTTTCTGATTCCGATTCTTCCTCTTGTGAGGAAGGTGCTTCGGCCCCACTGACGCAGGTTTATCAGTCCTGTCTCTTGTGCCTTCTTAGAGCGCCTGGTTCCTCGGGCTCAGGCAACCAGGGGCCTATTGAGCCATCATTCCCTGGGGGCTCTGTCCCTCAAGCGGCGGATTCCCAACAGCACCCTTCCTCTACATTTGTGGGTAACCCTAATGTTAATTCTCCCTCCACACAGGATGGTTTGTTTCCCCTGGAGATGGCGGGTCATTTCCGCTTCAATATATTGATGGCGCTGGTTCGTCTGCAGGACATGGAGGTTTCTGCACGGTTGTGTTCTTGCCCGATTATCCCGGGTGTCCAGACTTTGGGTGGGTCTATTCAGTTACCTCCGGGGGTGAATATTCCTCCATGTTGCACCTTTTGTTATTGGATCGTGCGGCTTCACGTTTTCCATCGTCTTTACGACTTATTGGGGGATCCTCTCCTCTATCAGTCGGGGAATGTGCCATCGAATGGTGCTTCGAGCTAGACTATTTGGGATGTTGATCATCTCCTGACGGTCGCTAGTGTCCTTTCCCATAGTTTTTTTTTGGCTGGTGACTTCGGGCTGCCTTCTTTTCTTTCATCCGGTTAGGATACTTTTTTGTTTGATTGATTGTTCCCTTAGGAATTTCTGGGATGGACTTGCTTTTGTTACTTCCTTGGAAGTTGTTCGCGTACTGTTGGGTCCGGAATTTGTGTACACTTTGTTGTGTTGTCAGTGACGCCTTGTAATGATTCTCTGTCAATTGAATAGAAGGGACAAATGTGCAGATACATCTATGTTTGTGTGTATTATGTAGTTATTTGTGTAACATTAGTATCTTCCTTACATTATTCTTATGTAAGGTGGAAACCATGTAACAATTTAATTTACCACTGCCTATTTGAGCAGCTGTTCTTATTACTGCTACAACTACAGACTGTGGATCTGTGATCACAATTGTTAATTATATATATATATATATATATATAAATGTGAGGAACATCAGTTTGTAATGTGGACTCAGGAATTCATTATGTTGGCTATTAACAAAATTACAAGCAGTAGATATAGGTATATATGAGCAGGAATAATATGCGCTATAGTGGTTAATGATATGGATTAGATCAACACATATGACATGCAATAGGAGGATATTCATACCTGACAGGATACCATAAGCTATGCAAAACAGCTGGCAGTTACGGTCTTTGAATAAGCTATCCCAGAGACAGAGTAGCACGGACCTGACAGGTACAGACTGGACGGTTGGTCCGCTTAAGCTAAATATACTGTGTTCGGTAAGTACTTACTGTATGTCCAGCAGCAGAGAGGGTGTCTGCTTCCTTACACGCTCCTCTGTGTTTGACCGCGAAGCGATGATCAGCTGTGTGGGCGGGTCCAATACTTGAGAGACAGGTTAGTGCGGTACGTCAGAGGAGAGAGCTGACGCTTCAGGTTCCGAAGGTAGGGCTTGATAGGAGCAGGAATCACAGGTTCCCAGTAGAGGGAGGATTCAATAATAAGCAATGTGCTAAGGGATACTACTTGCTTATAAAGGGGGAACAGTATAGCATTAAAGCAACAGTACAGATCCGGAATTATAATATACCTACATGGAACTTATATGACACGCATGTTGCGCTTGGCGGGTCTGGTGGGACCTTGTGTGTTTTGTTTTATTGTTTGTTTTCACAAACTATACATCCGCGTCCGCATACCGGGAGAAATTGTGCATGCCACTCTCTCCAGGGGCTGGGTCGGTGGCTTCCGCTGCGTCGCTTTGGTCCCTTTCAGGGGGGTGGGGCCTTCTCCGCTAGGGCGGTTTTTGGGCCTTGGTCTTCTTGCTACCCTTTGGGTGGTTTTAGACTCCTAGGGTCTCTGGACCTCGTTCCGTTACGCTTTTAATGGATCCTCTTCGTGGATCAGCGGTGGAGCACTTGTCTGTATGTGAGACATAGCGGGATCATGCTTGCATTCTTTGTGATCTGGCAGCAGTGCTGTGGGGCTCGCCTGTGACTTGCCACGTGGGGGCCTGGTTTGCCTTTTTCGTTGCTGGAGGCTTCTTCTAGCTGGAACCCGGTTTTCTTGGGGTCGCCTTGATAGTTTCGGTTCTGGTTCTGTTTTTTTTCCCAGAATTTTATACACCCTCTTGGGTTCGGGCGCTGATTTGGGACCATAATTTCTGAATGTTGCAGAGCTTTGCTCTGTGTCGTGAGTTCTAGCGTCTTGAGATTGGTTCTGCGTTTGTTTTGCGGTCTTTTCTTAGGTTTTGCTAGCTTTTATGTTTTTTCCGGGTTCCTTCTTCGGGTGCGGAGTGTCTGACCGGAATTTTGGTCGGAGTCTTTTTCTTCAGGTCTTTTTGTGGATTTGAGATTGGGCTGGGGTTTTGGGTGGTGTTGGTATAGTTCTGTCTATGCTTGTCCCAGTTTTCCCCGCTGGTGATCGGGTTGTGTCTGGAAGGGGTTCTTCCTTTTTTCTCTTTGGAGTGTCTGGTCCCCTTCTTATGACTGCTTGGGGCCTTTGTCTTTCTTTGCAGGAATGTGTTCTGGACTTCCTTTGGGGGTCTGTTGTTCTGGTGCTCGAACTTTGCATCAGCATCCTGTGTTGTGCCTTGGTAGGGTCACTTTGTCTTTAAATCTTCCCCACTGGTATCTGCTGTGGGGCCCCAGAGATTGCTACCTAAGGTAGTCTCTGCTCCTTTAGGGGCTGGCTCGTTTTGGGTTAGTTTTGACCCCTGTGTCGAGTTTGTGTCTGGGGGGCAAGGTTCCCCTTGTCCTCCGTTTTCCCTTGGGAGACTTTTTTTCTCTGGGGGTGTGTTCCTTTTGTCCCTGGTTCAGGGATGGAGATGCCCTTGGGAATGGACCTCTGGGTTCGGTGTTCCTCTGGTGATGGGACTCTGCTCGTGTTTCTGGTCACACTTTTTCGAGGTGGCTGGTGGTGTTCCTCTCGTTTTCGTTTCACTGTCGTTGACGGGTAGGTTCTTTCCGTCTGTGGGTGATCCTGTGGTTGTGGAGGACGTCCCTGTTTATCTCAGCATCCTAAGCTGTGGTTCTGGTCATCTTTTGACTTTTCAGCTGTCTGTTTCTTTTGGATACAGTGGGTCCCTATTGAGGTGCTCTCTGAGCTCTCGGGGGGGGGGGGTTTGGATCCCTGATTTTTCCCTCGATGGTTGGGGTTTTGTCTAGGAACTTGGTTTTTGCTGGTTCTGTTTCTCTTTGGTTCCCTACAGCTAGGGAGCTGGACAAGGTTTTTTTTCCGTTTTATCTGTGGCTGCACTATAGCGTGCTACTTAGTCGTCTGTGTGGCTTCCTGTTCTCTTTGGGTCTCCGACTGGGTCCTGTTTGACCGATGATGCCCTTTTTGATGGCATTTCTTGAGGCTTTGTGTGGAGTCTCCCGGGCTAGTCTGCTTTGTCTTTTGGTAGACAGGGTTCTGGTTCAGTTCTCCCTCTCCCTTGATTCTTCCTTTGTGAATTTGTTGGTCAAGGGTTCCCTTATGGGGACGTGTGTATGTGATCGGCCTTTGGGCGATAGGGCGCTTCAAGTACTGTTGGCTCGTTGGTGTTACATGTGTTTTTTACCCAGGCTAGGGTATGTCGTTTGTGTCCTTGGGGCCATTTTTTCTTCATGTTTTTGCTCCCTGCTTTTGTATAAAGCGGAACTTTTTAAATTATGGGATGTGGTTTAGTCCTGGTGCCCTCAGATTGGGCCGCCTTTTACCCTCCCGTGCTTGGCATTCAGTGTCCTCTTTGGCTTGGGTATAATTTCCCACAAGTAATGAATGCGGCTGTGGACTCTTTCCCATTAGGAAGAAAAACATAAATTATGCTTACCTAATAATTTCATTTTCTTCCATGGGAAAGAGTCCACAGCCCCCTGCCCCTTTTTTGAGGCGTTTTTCGTGTATAGTCTTCTGGCACCCTTTTACCTTGATATTTCTTCCACTGATCCTCGTTCCTCGGCAGAATGACTGGGGGATAGGGGAAGTGGGAGGAGTATTCAAGCCTTTGGCTGGTGTGTCTTTGCCTCCTCCTGGTGGCCAGGTTCTTATTTCCCACAAGTAATGAATGCGGCTGTGGATTCTTTCCCACGGAAGAAAATGAAATTATCAGGTAAGCATAATTTATATTTTCTATATATAAATCTGTGTATACTTTTTTAAAAAAAATTGTGTGTATGTATGCATATGTGTGTGTGTGTGTGTGTGTGTGTGTATGTATGTGTATGTGTATATATATATATATATATATATATATATATATATATATATATATATATATATATATATATATAAATATAAATAAATAAATGGTGCAGACCCTATTTGGAAATTATTATAAGGTAAACTATAAGAAAAGAAATGGAACATCTTAATAAATGTACCATACAAAAAGATATAAAGGGAATAAAGCACTCTTTTAAATAATCAACATCAAAATTTATTCCTTTCTAACATATAAACTAGAGCTCAGATCAATGTAAAGACACTCTATGCTGATATATTTTTTAAAGTCACGTGACTCTTTGTATATTGCAATGTGATTTTTTGTCCTGTATACGATTTGTGACATTTTTGCTATGATACATCAGCATAGAGTGTCTTTACATTGATCTGAGCTCTAGTTTATATGTTAGAAAGGAATACATTTTGATGTTGATTATTTAAGAGTGCTTTATTCCCTTTATATCTTTTTGTATGGTACATTTATTAAGATGTTCCATTTCTTTTCTTATAGTTTACGTTATAATAATTTCCAAATAGGGTCTGCACCATTTATATGTATGCAAATGAAAGTAATATAAGTTTTGTACTATTTAGAGTATCTCATTAGTATCGACCATTTGTCCTTTACACTCTTTTTTTGTAATATATATACATATATATATATATGTATATGTATATGTATGTGTGTGTATATATATATATATATATATACACCTATACCTACGTTGATTGGAGTAGCCATGTTAGTCCAGAGATTTATATATCAAAATAACAAGAGTATTGCATTGAGCAATGATACTTTTTTATTGGACTGACTGTACATTTATAAGATGACAAGCTTTCGGAAGAATGTCTTCCTTTTTCAAGTCTGAAGCAATACCGACCAATTTGATGGAATTTACAGATTATATCTTAAAACACAGGCTAAAAAGACAGAAAGTGTTACAGAGGTCTGAATGCAGTGGGGGGAGGAGGGGGTGTTGTAAAAATCATGATGGGGTTTAGGAGACAGGCAGATAGTGTCAATAAAAGATAACAGGTAAGGGTAAATATATTGATATACACAAAGCATATACTGACTTAAAGTTATATATCATCATAGAATCAATATGAATAAGGATGGGAAATTAGGTATACAGGGGAATATAAAATAGTCAAAAAAGGAGAAAAGAAAGAAAAAAAGGGGAATAATAATAATGACAAAAGTGTGGACATAGGCTTACCTGCGTACCTATGCATAAAGAGTGTGGAATATACAATGTAATTGACTACAGTATATGAAAGTACATTATAAAACATTTTGATAATGCGTTAAGAAACCAGTGTCCATATTTGGTCCAGAATTTAGCAAGTTGAAGTGCTTTATCATTTTCATTTCAAAGGTTTTTCTTTCTATGGTGTTTCTGAAGTTGCCTCTGAGAATCTTGATTTTGAGGTTTTGGATGGAGTGGTCAGGTTGGGTGAAATAGTGACCAACAGGAGTACAATATTTTGTTTCACAGTTGTTTTTGATTGAGTGTCTGTGTAAGTTCATCCGAATGTGTAGTTTTTGCCTTGTTTCTCCAATATAACATCCCACTTCACATGAAGTGCAATGTAGCATGTATACCACATTTGCAGATATACATGAATATGCCCCTTTAATGTTATAGGATTTACTCTTGTGATTTTTTGTGCGGCTTTCACAAATGTGTTAACATAGTTTGCAGAGAGCTTTGTTGCAGCGCTTGGTTCCATTCTGGGTGTTCTTTTTTTTTTATCAAGGAGTAGCTTTCTGTGGACCAGTTTCTGTTTTAGGTTGGGTGGTTGGTTGTCTGAGTGCCAGAATAGGGGGTTTTGGAAAAAATTTTTTGAGTGTGGGATCCTCTAAGAGTAGTGGCTGTAAGTCTTTTATGATTTTCGTATTCCTTCTACAGCAGGGTTATATTTGACTACTAGTGGGATACGCAATATGTTTTTCTTCTCTCTGTATTGTACCAAGTGTTCACGTGGCGTATTAAGGGCAGAGTTACTTTATTTGTTTACACCCTTGTTTTGTAACATTTTTCTCTGAATGATTGGGACAGTGTGATGAGGTGTTTGTCACGGTCCTTGGTATCTGAGCAAATTCTGTGATATCTGGTGGCCTGACTGTAGATTATGGATTTTTTTAATGTGATTGGGGTGGGAGCTGAAGCTGTGGAGGTAGCTGTATCTATCTGTTGGTTTCCTGTATACAGATGAGTGTAATTTGCCATTTGTGATGGATATTGTTGTATCCAGGAAGCTGACACAGTCTCTAGAAAAGTCCAATTTAAGCTTGATTGATGCATGAAATAGATTAAATGATTTATGAAAATGTTCTAGGTTTTTTTTCTCCTTCTGTCCATATGAGGAAAATATCTATGTAGCGAAAGTATTTGAAGGGTTTGTGAGGGTGAGTAGCTAGGAATCTCTGTTCTAAATCGGCCATGAAGAGGTTTGCACTGTGGTGCCATTTTGGTGCCCATGGCTGTTCCCATGGTTTGTAAATAGATGGAGTTATTGAAGATGAAATAATTGTGGGTGAGTATAAATTCTGTAAGTTTATTGAATGTAGAAGCACTATATGTCTGGTTAGAGCTGTCTGAAGAAAGGAAGTTTAAGCAGGCATCAATACCATCTTTATGTGGAATATTGCTGTACAGGGATTCCACATCCATTGTCACAAGTATAGTATCCTCTGGCAATTCTGTTATCTGGCTGATTTTGTTAAGACAATCAGTGGTGTCTTTTATAAAGCTAGTGGTGTTAATAACTAAGGGCTTAAGAATATTGTCCACTAGGCCCGATATTTGCTCAGTCAGAGAGGCCTACTTATCAAGCCGTCAACTATGCTGCATTCAACGGCACCAATACGCTCGCCTGACATCGCCTAACATTGCGGCCACGGACCTGAATACACTCTCAAAAAGCCGCGCACCAAGTACGGGGAAATGAGCAGCGGACTGTTGTTAACTAACAGTCATCAATCTCGCTGCTCTTTGGCTTTTTCACAGCTTTTGTCACTAAACACTGCCACTATACTAAACTGTTCAACCCCTATCCCGCCGCTCCCGGACCCCGCCGCAACTAAATAAAGTTATTAACCCCTATCCCGCTGCTCCCGGAGCCCATTGCCACTCTAATAAACTTATTAACCCCTATTCCGCCGCTCCCAGAGCCCACTGCCACCTACATTATGTTATTAACCCCTAATCTTCCGCCCCTACACCGTCGCCACCTACATTATGTTGTTATCCCCTATCCCGCCGCTCCCGGAGCCCATCACAACTAAATAAAGTTATTAACCCCTAAACCGCCAGCCCCCCACATCACCATAAACTAAATTAACCTATTAACCCCTAAACCTAACAACCCGCTAACTTTATATTAAATATTAACTCATCCCTATCTTATAATAAATGTAAACTTACACTACTATAACAAAAAGACAGTTCCCAAGTATATATAACCACATATGAACGGACTTCAAAACGTTCTGAATCTTCTATATAATAGGTGGAGGGTACTAGGAAATAAGTGGCACTTCTATGAAAAATATTCCAATAAAGTTCCAATACAGAGATAAGAGATTGGTATGCAAACAACACCCCACAATCACGGACACGCTGAACCCCAAACCTTCAATGGCATCCACTATGCGGAACAAGGGGTAATCAGAACTCACCCTTCTGCCATCCAGATACACCGGTTTACATGAAGACCAGCTATTACAACTCCTCAGAGTAGAAACCACAGCGTGGGGATTAACTCCATCTGAACCGCCGGATCCCTCGTGCACGCTGTCTCCTCTCCGTTCCTGAATTCTGAGCAACTTCCGGGTTTCTACGTCATGACGGGCGTCATCCTGGGGGGCGTGTAAAGAAGAGAGAGGGGGTGTGTTGCGCTGGACCAATCCTAGAGCCGGAATCCCGATCCTCCGTCCTTATACCCACAGCCACCAAAATTAAAGCAGAGCGTGAGGATCCACTGGAAGTAGCTGCCAAAGAGGGGACTCCGTGTAATCCCGAATGCAAATAACAAGTTCAAAAGATGAGGCAGCAAACTTTCCTTCGATAGCATAAAAGTTCAAATCTTTATTGTCCACATCTCAGCTCAGGATAAAAGATGCAGGTAGTCTAACTAGTTTCGGCAATGCCGTAATCATAGACCTGCTTGCTCTAACAAAGCAAACACTTTAAATAGGTTAGATAACACAGTGATTGGTCAATGTTGGAGGAGGATACTAACTCCTTCCCACATGTTAACCCCTTACTATCAAAAAATATTTGATTAATACACTTAGTTAGATAGTAGTACTTAAACTCTGTATTTACATTAGAAGGCATTTGAAAAAATGGTTCACAGGTTCTATTTGATAATTTCAGAATTGGAAAGCACACATTATATAATATGATTTAATCTGATACACACCCATATAGATGCCAAAATATTTTGTAAGTCAAAACACAAAAACATGTGCATACAAAAACAATGTGCTTTTAAATACCATGGCACCACATAGATCCAAGGGACCACATATTTGTAATAGAATATTACGGTCCTAGAACAAGGGATTATATTATATATCTACGGTAATAGTATGCATAAGTCTATATACAAGAGGTTTAATAACATAACAAATACTCCTGTATTAAAACCTATAATGAGCCACTGTAAGCATACATCTTGATATAACCCATAAACTGTCAGTGCGTATGTGTTATATTGACCTCCAAAACGAGTATGTACTCGATAAAATCAAGTATCAGACAAAACAGCACAGATGACAAAAGGTAGAGAGCCAAAGGTAATGGTCTATATTGATGTGTAAATAATTCCATAGAAGGTACTCACATAAGGTACCAGCCCAACATAGGAGAAATATGTAAAGGGCAACAGTGTGGCGAGGTTAGAGTGGACAGGGCACAAACCCAAACCCCTTCCATATTATTGTGTGATACAGGGGTACGTGTCTATATGGTGGGACGACTATAAAATAATGAGGATTGGAGGTCAATGCCAATGGTTAATCAAATCGAATTCTTGGTTAATCAAATCGAATTCAGAATTAAAGCCTTCCGGCACCTGAGTTTGAAGTTTAAAAATCCAGAAGGCTTCTTGTCTGGATAGGAGCTCATCCTTGTTTCCTCCTCTAGGTGGTCGTTTGATTAATTTTATTGCTCTCCAGTTGAACGATCTAACATCTCCCCCGTGTACCTCAATGAAATGTCTCGACAAGGCAGAGCAAGTTTTCTCATTTTTGATGTATCCCAGGTGTTCTCGTATTCTTGTACGGACATCCCTAGTGGTCATACCCACATATTGCCTGCGATGCTGAGTACATTCAGTGAGGTACACAACATATTGGGTAGACCATCTAACACATCCTTTAGTATCAAAGGTTTGATCAGTGACATATGAGTAGAAATTTCTTCCCTCTACTATAAATTCACACGCCTTGCACCTTCCATCTCCACATTATATGTACCGTTTACAGCTAGCCAAGTAGTTGAACATTCTCTATGTGGTAGAAGGGATGGGGATAAAATATTACCCAAGGTTAAACCCCTAGAGTAAACACATTTGAACCCTTTCTCCACTGTGCTTTTTAATGCCCTATCTCCATGTAATAAGGGAAAATATTTCTTTATAATGTTACAGATTTCATTATACTCAGATGAATACTGTGTGATGAATAGTGTCCTATTGTCATTTGCTCTCCTAGGTTTATGGGTAAGTGTGTCCTGCCTCTCCACATTCCCCACTTCCTTAGCCACATTTCTAACCATGCTGGGCTGGTACCCTCTCTCGACCAACCTATTCACCATGTCGGTGCTTTCCTTCTCAAATTGCGCATCTGTGCTGCAAATTCGTCTGGTCCTTAAAAGCTGTCCCTTAGCTATTCCACGGAATACATGCCTAGGGTGTGCGCTCTTGCTATGCATGCAATAGCGTATTACCTGAAATGGGTTTCCAGTATAGTCGTGTGTCAACTTTACCTGTTGCAGCATTTCCCTCTAGAGTGATATCCAAATTATTAATGGTATACTTATTCCACTCAAAGGTAAAATTAACACCATTGTCACTCTCATTCAGGTAGCGCACAAAAAGTTCAACCTCTTGATCGCTAGATTTCCAGACTATAAGCAGATCATCAATAAAGCACTTATAAAGGCAAATGTGCCCCCTGTAGGGATTACTACCCGCATAGACAAAGCACCTTTCAAGCCAGCCCATAAATATGTTTGCATAAGAGGGGGCAAACTTCGCCCCCATGGCTGTGCCTTGTCTCTGCAGGTAGTAATTGCCCTCAAAGAGGAAATAGTTATGCTGCAGCAGGAAAGTAACAATCCTCAGTATGTATTCGGTGGTGTCTCTCTTCAAATTGTAATGTAACTCCAGAATATAGTTAATTGCCTTGACACCCTGATCTTGGGGGATACTTGAATACAATGAAATTATGTCTATCGTAAGCCAGCTATGGTCAGTGGTCCATGTGAAGTCGTCAAAGAGCCGTAAAACGTGCGTGGTATCTTTGACATAGCTGTGTAAGGTCAAAACGATGGGTTGTAATATCGCACCCAACCACTCAGAAAGTGGCTCTAGTAAAGAGCCAATTCCTGAGACGATTGGACGCCCCTTCACATTTGTCAAGCTTTTGTGCACTTTCGGTAAGTGGTGAAACACTGGAGTAATAGTATTAGCCACATTTAGAAATTTGAGTGTTTCATTATCCAAAATACCGAGCTGTGCACCATCATCCAACAGGCCATACAGCTCTTTCTGAAATCTAATAACTGGGTTACCTGATAGTACTGTGTAAGTATCGGTATCCTCTAATTGTCTTTTAGCCTCCAAAATGTAGGCTGTTTTGTCCATAAGGACAACACTTCCCCCGTTATCAGAGCTTTTTATGACAATGGATTGGTTGTTCTTGGGACTATTAAGTGCTAGTTTTTGATTCACTGTCAAGTTCTGTTTCTTTACTCTATTTGACTCATGTAAAGAAGTAAGGTCCTCTACTACTCGCTTGTGAAATAGCTCTAAAGCCTTACCACGGCTCTGTATAAGGTAGAATGTTGACTGTCGTTTGAACTTAGGAAAATCAATGTGAGCAGAACATTCACTATCATGAGAATCCTGATATAAACTCTCCAGGGTAGTGACGTCACAAACATCTGACAAATTCATGCTGAGTCTAGTGTCATTGGTGGTTGAACCAGCAGCCTGTCCAACCTCCATACCAGTATTCTCAGTGTTATCTGTGTTCAATGAGAAATGTTTGTCTAAAGTCAACTTCCTAATGAATTTATTGATGTCAATTATGGTTCTAAACAGATTAAAACTGTTATGGGGACAAAACCCCAAACCATAATTTAATACATCATATTCCGCCTTTGTAACTACATGTGAGGACAAATTCACCACACTGCTTATTGTGGGCGATTGCCAGTTTTGTTCTCCCTGAGAGAGTACCTGTGTTGTATGTGTGGGGGTCCCCCCCTGCTGTTTGTTTCAGTACCGGACGAAAAACCTGAGTATTGTCTTCACTAGTTTGTCCAATGTGGTCCAGTATGTTCCCTGGTGTAGGTAGTACCTGTTTGAGCAGTAATGGGAGACGGTCTGTATGTTGCTGAATTAAAAGACTTAGGTTTAGTACCCTTATTTACTGCCCCCCCTGGGCCTTCACTTGCCTTCATCATACTCACATTTGTTACAGTTTCTGGTGTAGGTAATGATGAAGCATTTTCACTCTCTGACCCTGAGTAGTCTTCTCCAGATGTAGAAGCAACTAGAGAAGACTGGTCATCGTCAGTGGTGTCATTTTCAACAAAAGTGACCTTTTTCTTTTGCTTACCTTTTCTGCGTTTATGAGAGAGACCACCTGTTACTTCTCTAGTTTGATTTTCTGACCCAGAGGTAATTTTTTTATTGTTCTTATTTCTATTAGATCTATTTCTAGATCTCCTGGGTTTATGCCAGATAAAAACCTTATTTTCATGGTAGTCTCTCTGATCTCGCAGAAATTTGGTGTGTTTAGTGTTGATTAACTCCTTTCTAGATGATTCTACCACATCCACCAACATTTTATCAAACTCACTATACTCACTTCTTTATATTTGTTAAGCTCAATTTGCAGTGTAGTAATTTTTTTGTCTTACAATGTGCAGTTGCTCTGTCTTGTATTTAACCAAAACACCCATTAATCTCATTGAGCAATCAGAAAGGATATCATTCCATTCACATACAGGGAGTGCAGAATTATTAGGCAAGTTGTATTTTTGAGGATTCATTTTATTATTGAACAACAACCATGTTCTCAATGAACCCAAAAAACTCATTAATATCAAAGCTGAATAGTTTTGGAAGTAGTTTTTAGTTTGTTTTTAGTTATAGCTATTTTAGGGGGATATCTGTGTGTGCAGGTGACTATTACTGTGCATAATTATTAGGTAACTTAACAAAAAACAAATATATACCCATTTCAATTATTTATTTTTACAAGTGAAACCAATATAACATCTCAACATTCACAAATATACATTTCTGACATTCAAAAACAAAACAAAAACAAATCAGTGACCAATATAGCCACCTTTCTTTGCAAGGACACTCAAAAGCCTGCCATCCATTGATTCTGTCAGTGTTTTGATCTGTTCACCATCAACATTGCGTGCAGCAGCAACCACAGCCTCCCAGACACTGTTCAGAGAGGTGTACTGTTTTCCCTCCTTGTAAATCTCACATTTGATGATGGACCACAGGTTCTCAATGGGGTTCAGATCAGGTGAACAAGGAGGCCATGTCATTAGATTTTCTTCTTTTATACCCTTTCTTGCCAGCCACGCTGTGGAGTACTTGGACGCGTGTGATGGAGCATTGTCTTGCATGAAAATCATGTTTTTCTTGAAGAATGCAGACTTCTTCCTGTACCACTGCTTGAAGAAGGTGTCTTCCAGAAACTGGCAGTAGGACTGGGAGTTGAGCTTGACTCCATCCTCAACCCGAAAAGGCCCCACAAGCTCATCTTTGATGATACCAGCCAAAACCAGTACTCCACCTCCACCTTGCTGGCGTCTGAGTCGGACTGGAGCTCTCTGCCCTTTACCAATCCAGCCACGGGCCCATCCATCTGGCCCATCAAGACTCACTCTCATTTCATCAGTCCATAAAACCTTAGAAAAATCAGTCTTGAGATATTTCTTGGCCCAGTCTTGACGTTTCAGCTTGTGTGTTTTGTTCAGTGGTGGTCGTTTTCAGCCTGTCTTACCTTGGCCATGTCTCTGAGTATTGCACACCTTGTGCTTTTGGGCACTCCAGTGATGTTGCAGCTCTGAAATATGGCCAAACTGGTGGCAAGTGGCATCTTGGCAGCTGCACGCTTGACTTTTCTCAGTTCATGGGCAGCCTTGGTTTTTCCACACGCTTCTTGCGACCCTGTTGACTATTTTGAATGAAACGCTTGATTTTTCGATGATCACGCTTCAGAAGCTTTGCAATTTTAAGAGTGCTGCATCCCTCTGCAAGATATCTCACTATTTTTTACTTTTCTGAGCCTGTCAAGTCCTTCTTTTGACCCATTTTGCCAAAGGAAAGGAAGTTGCCTAATAATTATGCACACCTGATATAGGGTGTTGATGTCATTAGACCACACCCCTTCTCATTACAGAGATGCACATCACCTAATATGCTTAATTGGTAGTAGGCTTTCGAGCCTATACAGCTTGGAGTAAGACAACATGCATAAAGAGGATGATGTGGTCAAAATACTCATTTGCCTAATAATTCTGCACACAGTGTATAAAACTTTCATTATTACCCACATCAAAATTAGGGAACTTTCTAACCCTTAGACCTATAGGGATCATATTCAAGTCCAGATATTTGTTTATAAGCCATGTGTCAAGTTTTAAACAAATTTCTTTTAGCCTCAAAATTTCCAGGGAATAGAACAAATCCCCCAACTTAATTTCCTGTGATTCCTTACGGAAGAAATCTTCCAATTCCATGCCTTTATAATCAGAGTCACTAAGGGGTAAGAGGGAGTAATACTGTGTATTACCCTGTGCTTCCATAATTAATGGTAAGATGCGTGTGGAAAGATAAGATGCAAACAGTCCTCAGGTCCTGAATGTGATTATAATAGGTGGGTATCAAGGAAAGCACACCCTACTATAACAAAAAGACAGTTCCCAAGTATATATAACCACATATGAACAGACTTCAAAACGTTCTGAATCTTCTATATAATAGGTGGAGGGTACTAGGAAATAAGTGGCACTTCTATGAAAAATATTCCAATAAAGTTCCAATACAGAGATAAGAGATTGGTATGCAAACACCCCACAATCACGGACACGCTGAACCCCAAACCTTCAATGGCATCCACTATGCGGAACAAGGGGTAATCAGAACTCGCCCTTCTGCCATCCGGATACACCGGTTTACATGAAGACCAGCTATTGGAACTCCTCAGAGTAGAAACCACAGCGTGGGGATTAACTCCATCTGAACCGCCGGATCCCTCGTGCACGCTGTCTCCTCTCCTCTCCGTTCCTGAACGCTGAGCAACTTCCGGGTTTCTACGTCATGACGGGCGTCATCCTGGGGGGCGTGTAAAGAAGAGAGATGGGGTGTGTTGCGCTGGACCAATCCTAGAGCCGGAATCCCGATCCTCCGTCCTTATACCCACAGCCACCAAAATTAAAGCAGAGCGTGAGGATCCACTGGAAGTAGCTGCCAAAGAGGGGACTCCTTGTAATCCCGAATGCATTACCCCTTGTTCCGCATAGTGGATGCCATTGAAGCTTGACAAATGTGAAGGGGCGTCCAATCGTGTCAGGAATTGGCTCTTTACTAGATCCACTTTCTGAGTGGTTGGGTGCGATATACAACCCATTGTTTTGACCTTACACAGCTATGTCAAAGATACCACACACATTTTACGGCTCTTTGACGACTTCACATGGACCACTCACCATAGCTGTATTCAAGTATCCCCCAAGATCAGGGTGTCAAGGCAATTAACTATTTTCCGGAGTTACATTACAATTTGGAGACAGACACCACCGAATACATACTGAGGGTTGTTACTTTCCTGCTGCAGCATAACTATTTCCTCTTTGAGGGCAATTACTACCTGCAGAGACAAGGCACAGCCATGGGGGCGAAGTTTGCCCCCTCTTATGCAAACATATTTATGGGCTGGCTTGAGAGGTGCTTTGTCTATGCGGGTAGTAATCCCTACAGGGGGCACATTTGCCTTTATAAGCGCTTTATTGATGATCTGCTTATAGTCTGGAAATCTAGCGATCAAGAGGCTGAACTTTTTGTGCGCTACCTGAATGAGAGTGACAATGGTGTTAATTTTACCTTTGAGTGGAATAAGTATACCATTAATTATTTGGATATCACTCTAGAGGGAAATGCTGCAACAGGTAAAGTTGACACACGACTATACAGGAAACCCATTTCGGGTAATACGCTATTGCATAGCAAGAGCGCACACCCTAGACATGTATTCCGTGGAATAGCTAAGGGACAGCTTTTAAGGACCAGACGAATTTGCAGCACAGATGCGCAATTTGAGAAGGAAAGCACCGACATGGTGAATAGGTTGGTCAAGAGAGGGTACCAGCCCAGCATGGTTAAAAATGTGGCTAAGGAAGTGGGGGATGTGGAGAGGCAGGACACACTTACCCATAAACCTAGGAGAGCAAATGACAATAGGACACTATTCATCACACAGTATTCATCTGAGTATAATGAAATCTGTAACATTATAAAGAAATATTTTCCCCTATTACATGGAGATAGGGCATTAAAAAGCACCGTGGAGAAAGGGTTCAAATGTGTTTACTCTAGGGGTTTAACCTTGGGTAATATATATCCCTTCTACCACATAGAGAATGTTCAACTACTTGGCTAGCTGTAAACTGTACATATAAATGTGGAGATGGAAGGTGCAAGGCGTGTGAATTTATAGCAGAGGGAAGAAATTTCTACTCATATGTCACTGATCAAACCTTTGATACTAAAGGATGTGTTAGATGCTCTACCCAATATGTCGTGTACCTCATTGAATGTACTCAGCATCGCAGGCAATATGTGGGTATGACCACTAGGGATGTCCGTACAAGAATACGAGAACACCTGGGATACATCAAAAATGAGAAAACTTGCTCTGCCTTGTCGAGACATTTCATTGAGGTACACGGGGGAGACGTTAGATCGTTCAACTGGAGAGCAATAGAATTAATCAAACGACCACCTAGAGGAGGAAACAAAGATGAGCTCCTATCAAGACAAGAAGCCTTCTGGATTTTTAAACTTCAAACTCAGGTGCCGGTAGGCTTTAATTCTGAATTTGATTTGATTAACCATTGGCATTGACCTCCAATCGTCATTATTTTATAGTCGTCCCACCATATAGACACGTACCCCTGTAGGAGGGTTTATATGTTTCTTTATAATAAAATTAAGTAACATAACAAAATATCACACAATAATATGGAAGGGGTTTGGGTTTGTGCCCTGTCCACTCTAACCTCGCCACACTGTTGTCCTTTACATATTTCTCCTATGTTGGGCTGGTACCTTATGTGAGTACTTTCTATGGAATTATTTACACATCAATATAGACCATTACCTTTGGCTCTCTACCTTTTGTCATCTGTGCTGTTTTGTCTGATACTTGATTTTATCGAGTACATACTCGTTTTGGAGGTCAATATACCACATACGCACTGACACTTTATGGGTTATATCAAGATGTATGCTTACAGTGGCTCATTATAGGTTTTGATACAGGAGTATTTGTTAGGTTATTAAACCTCTTGTATATAGCCTTATGCATACTATTGCTGTAGATATTTAATATAATCCCTTGTTCTAGGACTGTAATATTCTATTACAAATATGTAGTCCCTTGGATCTATGTGGTGCCATGGTATTTAAAAGCACATTGTTTTTGTATGCACATGTTTTTGTGTTTTGACTTACAAAATATTTTGGCATCTATATGGGTGTGTATCAGATTACATCATATTATATAATGTGTGCTTTCCAATTCTGAAATTATCAAATAGAACCTGTGAACCATTTTTTCAAATGCCTTCTAATGTAAATACAGAGTTTAAGTACTACTATCTAACTAAGTGTATTAATCAAATATTTTTTGATAGTAAGGGGTTAACATGTGGGAAGGAGTTAGTATCCTCCCCCAACATTGACCAATCACTGTGTTATCTAACCTATTTAAAGTTGTTGCTTTGTTAGAGCAAGCAGGTCTATGATTACGGCATTGCCGAAACTAGTCAGACTACCTGCATCTTTTATCCTGAGCTGAGATGTTTTTAAATTGTGGACAATAAAGATTTGAACTTTTATGCTATCGAAGGAAAGTTTGCTGCCTCATCTTTTGAACTTGAAATTTAAACTTACCTTTAGAATTAAATTAAACTATCTTAAACTAATAATTAATCTACCCTAACTAATATACTAAAATTAAATTAAACTATCTTAAACTAATTAAACTATATTAAACTATTCATTAATCTACCATAACTGTTATACTAAAATTACAATAAGCTACAAATTAACTATATTATATATTTATAAACCTAACCCTACTCAAATAATTTAATTCTACAATTAAAAATTACAAAGTTACAAAAAAACTAATAACTAAGTTACACAAAATAAAAAATAAATTCTCAAATATTTAAACTAATTACACTTAATCTAAGAGCCCTATGAAAATAAAAAAGCCCCCCAAAATAAAAAAAACCCTAACCTACAATAAACTACAAATTGACCTTAAAAGGGCCTTTTGCGGGGCATTGCCCCAAAGAAATCCGCTCTTTTACCTGTAAATAAAAAATAGAAATACCCCCCCAACAGTAAAACCCACCACCCACACAACCAACCCCCCCAAATAAAAACCTAACTAAAAAAACCTAAGCTCCCCATTGCCCTGAAAAGGGCATTTGGCTGGGCATTGCCCTTAAAAGGGCATTTAGCTCTATTGCAGCCCAAACCCTAATCTAAAACTAAAACCCACCCAATAAATCCATTAAATGACGTCATCCAAGATGGCGTCCCATAGATTCCGATTGCCTGATAGAATTCTTTAAGCCAATTGGAATTAAGGTTGAAAAAATCCTATTGGCTTTTACAATCAGCCAATAGGATTGAGCTTGCATTCTATTTGTTGATTGGAATAGCCAATATACGTCATTTAAAGGAACCTTCATTCGGGAAGAAGACGTCGCAAGAAGAGGATGCTCCGCGTCGGCTGTCTGGAAGATGGAGCCGCTCCGCGCCGGATGGATGAAGATAGAAGATGCCGTCTGGGTGAAGACTTCTGCAGGCTTGGATGAAGACTTCGTCCGCTTGAATGAAGACTTCTGCCAGATTCTTGGAGGATGGATGTTGCATCTTCAAAACTGTAAGTGGATCTTCAGGGGTTAGTTTTAGGTTTTTTTAAGGGTTTATTGGGTGGGTTTTAGTTTTTAGATTAGGGTTTGGGCTGCAATCGAGCTAAATGCCCTTTTAAGGGCAATGCCCATCCAAATGCCCTTTTCAGGGCAATGGGGAGCTTATGTTTTTTTAGTTAGGTTTTTATTTGGAGGGGTTGGTTGTGTGGGTGGTGGGTTTTACTGTTGGGGGGTATTTGTTGTCAGTATATGGCCGGGTTGTGATACAATATACTTAATAATTATTCTTTAAAACAAGACCCCAATAAAATGCATATACAAAACCATACAATTAATATAAATGCCTTAGTTCTTTTTTATTAGTTAATATTTATAGGCACATTGAAATATATTTGTAGGAACCAGAATATGAGTCAAACTATACAGTGTTTAAACTGTTGCAATACTCTTTACAAAGCAAACCAAATTGTAACTTTATAACTAAAGGTAATAGGAAAAGAAAATGTGACAGTATGCTAGCACTCTTGCAAGTACTCATAAGTATATATGGATGACATGGAGGGTCACCAAATTCAGGAATTTAATAAAACATAACTTTTATTAAGATAAGTTAATATATGCAAATAAATGTATGGTGTGTGCTTTAAAACTTAGATTAAGATAGGATATATATAAGGGAAAATAATCCACAAGGACACTTTCAAATTATACAAAATCTATAATACTGCACCTCACACAGCTTCAGTGCAAACTCAAAATTGCTCAGACATGCAAAAGCAGTTATCTACAAAGGGGATTGACCCCATCAACAAATTAACTATAAAACTGCAGTCTAGAGCAAAAGTAAGCACCGGTCTGTGTAAGTGCAGAGAGGGCAAAGTACAAGCCCAAAAAACAGAAATTAAATCCAGCTATAATGTGGAAATTGTTCCCTAAACACGCCTGATGCGCATTTCGCCGTTATCACGGCTTTCTCAAAGGCTAACCCGATCCGGGATCGCCTCCTTGCCTTTAAACTAGTAGCTGACCAATCATAGTGGAGTGTGGATACACACCCACATATCCAACCTATCGAAAATGACAAGCCCCCATTGGGTAAGAGCCATCACGAGTGTTACAACATCACATTATCATCCAGTACTGTAAACAAAACACTGAGTGTCAATTACGAGGTAAAGAAAAATATAGTGATCCAAGCAGATAATGATCTCCAAACTAAGGAACACATTGTGTATCATTATTCCTACCAGGTGAAAATAGTATAAACGATTATGATCCAAAATACAGAACCAGAAATTCAATATAGGGTCATAGTGTATTCTATTGTATCACGGACATTACTGCATTGTATGATAGCGCTGCTCCAGAGGGACACAATTAGGAATTTAGTATCCATTCTTAAAAGTAGAATGGTAGTGTGTGATTCTATTACTAAATTTCAGAACACCGGAAAGTAAGCTAAATCATACATCAAGAATCATAGCGATTACAACCCCCAAATAAAGCGAATAGAAATCAGTATAAGGACATCCATATACCAAAATTGACATCGTTACATGATGCATTTATACGATCGAGTTCTTCAAATAAATTTGAATCTTCACTAGTGATGTTATTAAATTTCATAATGGTGCAGGTAAAACTGTAGACACGATATATATTAGGAGCCTTCAAATAAATCTCAAAGTAATTTATCCCAATGAGTAAAATTCCATAACCCAAACTGCACGTGAAAAAGGGGCATATTAAATAAATAATACCTCAAAAGTCGGATGATTAATGAGATATAGCTGATGTTATAATTTTTATCGAACAGCAAAAAATCCGAGCATTCAAAGAGCATTATTAACATCATTATTACGATGCGTAAATCCAGAGAAATATACTTTGACAATAGAGGTTGTTATATTGAGTGATTAGTTTAGACTACACTTAGTGAGGACATAATGGGAGCCTTTATGTTGATATCCATACCGTAGAGAGTGATAGTCATATTATTTAGTCTGAATATACTATGTCAATCAATATCTCTCATTTAAAGAAACGGTAATTATATCTCAATTAGTCAGTTTTAATGATACAAAGCTAGATAGTATTCATTATATTCATATGATTTCTCTTAACTTAAACGTTACCACTTATATCATATTTGTGAAAAGTAAGATTCGTCCTACTGTCTTACCATATATACATATAATGCACATAACCATAGAGGTTCTTATATGTGAATATTAGGGTCTGGTATGAGCCATCTACCCAGGATTGAGGATATAAAAACTATCTGCATATAGTATAATAGGTACCAATTATAAATGGATAGCACCAATGTAGTATTAGTTAAAAGCTATGATGACTCCTGTGCCCTTTGAAATGTAATAACCATGTTCTAGTGTTGTTAGTCATAGTCTGTTTATCATAAGGCAAAAGAGAATTATAGAAATGATCCAAAGCCATCCTGTTCGTTTAATCCATATGGTACAATTGTATTTAGCCAAAATATCCATCAGCATTCAGCTTGGAGTAGCATAGACTCTATATCACCACCTCTTATGCCTGGTTTAATTACTTGTAGTACACATACTTTTAGACGTGGTCTAGTACCATGCTGATATAAATAGTGTCGTGCCACGGGGGCAGATTTTTATCATTCTTTCTTTTTGTCCGATTCACAGTTTTTGATACTATTGACGTGTTCTCCCAACCTCACGCGGAGTTCACGTGTTGTGATTCCAATGTATCTTTTTCCACAGTTACATAGTAGACAATATACCACATTCTTAGTTTTGCAATTCTCAAATCCATACATATGTTTGGTTCCAGTTTTAGTATTGAACTCCCTTTCATTATTAATGTATTTGCAAAAACTACATCCACCGCAAGGGTAGGTACCGCATATGTTCTTATTACTTGGTCTCTTTCTCACAAAATGACTTTGTACTTATTTCCAATAGTCGGCGCTCTCCGCCAACTAGTTTTAATTTTATCACCTATATATTTAGATAATACATTATCCGATTTCAGAATGTCCACATATCTATTGAGTATTTTACTAATAGTGTCATGGTCTGCATTAAACGTAGTGACAAATACCCTTGCGGTGGATGTAGGGAGAACACGTCAATAGTATCAAAAACTGTGAATCGGACAAAAAGAATGATAAAAATCGGACCCCGTGGCACGACACTATTTATATCAGCATGGTACTAGACCACGTCTAAAAGTATGTGTACTACAAGTAATTAAACCAGGCATAAGAGGTGGTGATATAGAGTCTATGCTACTCCAAGCTGAATGCCGATGGATATTTTGGCTAAATACAATTGTACCATATGGATTAAACGAACAGGATGGCTTTGGATAATTTCTATAATTCTCTTTTGCCTTATGATAAACAGACTATGACTAACAACACTAGAACATGGTTATTACATTTCAAAGGACACAGGAGTCATCATAGCTTTTAACTAATACTACATTGGTGCTATCCATTCATAGTTGGTACCTATTATACTATATGCCGATAGTTTTTATATCCTCAATCCTGGGTAGATGGCTCATACCAGACCCTAATATTCACATATAAGAACCTCTATGGTTATGTGCATTATATGTATATATGGTAAGACAGTAGGACGAATCTTACTTTTCCCAAATATGATATAAGTGGTAACATTTAAGTTAAGAGAAATCATATGGATATAATGAATACTATCTAGCTTTGTATCATTAAAACTGACTAATTGAGATATAATTACCGTTTCTTTAAATGAGAGATATTGATTGACATAGTATATTCAGACTAAATAATATGACTATCACTCTCTACGGTATGGATATCAACATAAAGGCTCCCATTATGTCCTCACTAAGTGTAGTCTACTCTAAACTAATCACTCAATATAACAACCTCTATTGTCAAAGTATATTTCCCTGGATTTACACATCGTAATAACGATGTTAATAATGCTCTTTGAATGCTCAGATTTTTTGGTGTTCGATAAAAATTATAACATCAGCTATATCTCATTAATCATCCGACTTTTGAGGTATTATTTATTTAATATGCCCCTTTTTCACGTGCAGTTCGGGTTATGGAATTTTACTCATTGGGATAAATTACTTTGAGATTTATTTGAAGGCTCCAAATATATATTGTGTCTACAGTTTTACCTGCACCATTATGAAATTTAATAACATCACTAGTGAAGATTCAAATTTATTTGAAGAACTCGATCGTATAAATGCATCATGTAACAATGACAATTTTGGTATATGGATGTCCTTATACTGATTTCTATTCGCTTTATTTGGGGGTTGTAATCGCTATGATTCTTGATGTATGATTTAGCTTACTTTCCGGTGTTCTGAAATTTAGTAATAGAATCACACACTACCATTCTACTTTTAAGAATGGATACTAAATTCCTAATTGTGTCCCTCTGGAGCAGCACTATCATACAATGCAGTAATGTCCATGATACAATAGAATACACTATGACCCTATATTGAATTTCTGGTTCTGTATTTTGGATCATAATCATTTATACTATTTTCACCTGGTAGGAATAATGATACACAATGTGTTCCTTAGTTTGGAGATCATTATCTGCTTGGATCACTATATTTCTTTACCTCGTAATTGACACTCTGTGTTTTGTTTACAGTGCTGGATGATAATGTGACGTAACACTCGTGACGGCTCTTACCCAATGGGGGCTTGTCATTTTCGATAGGTTGGATAAGTGGGTGTGTATCCACACTCCACTATGATTGGTCAGCTACTAGTTTAAAGGCAAGAAGGCGATCCCGGATCGGGTTAGCCTTTGAGAAAGCCGTGATAACGGCGAAATGCGCATCAGATGTGTTTAGGGGACAATTTCCACATTATAGCTGGATTTAATTTCTGTTTTTTGGGCTTGTACTTTACCCTCTCTGCACTTACACAGACCGGTGCTTACTTTTGCTCTAGACTGCAGTTTTATAGTTAATTTGTTGATGGGGTCAATCCCCTTTGTAGATAACAACTGCTTTTGCATGTCTGAGCAATTTTGATTTTGCACTGAAGCTGTGTGAGGTGCAGTATTATAGATTTTGTATAATTTGAAAGTGTCCTTGTGGATTATTGTCCCTTATATATATATCCTTACTTTATCTAAGTTTTAAAGCACACACCATACATTTATTTGTATATATTAACTTATCTTAATAAAAGTTATGTTTTATTAAATTCCTGAATTTGGTGACCCTCCATGTAATCCATATATACTTATGAGTACTTGCAAGAGTGCTAGCATACTGTCACATTTTCTTTTCCTACTACCTTTAATCAATTCAGACAGTTAGCACCCCGTACTTTCAATTATTATTAGGATACCTTTATTGTTTAAAATCAGATAATCTGACTATTAGATCATTAGTAAACTGTATTTACAAATAATTGCATTAGGGGCCTCTTAGATTTGGTGAATTTCCCATTTCTACTCTTTACACATAACTTTAAACTAGCCTTATTCACAATTGAATTTCATTCAATTAACACAATGAGATTCCAAGATATTAGCTACTAACATTCAAGCAGTACAATCAGCTATATAGCCACAATTGATTCTAATACAATTCTAATTTAAAGCATCAAAATAGTATCTATTATTTGTGTAAACAATCAATTCCTATGCTAATTTATCTAAGCTGAAATAAATTCTTAGTTTTCTACAATTAAGACAACACTAAAATATATATTTGCAAAGATTAATTACTTAGCATACAACAGACAAGCTTAACACTGTATAGGACTATGAAACACAACGTTAAAATACAATTGTTCTTTTAAATCTGCTAATTGCAGTTTAGTTATAATTACTAAATACCTTTTGATTTAAATTTGATATATATATTTAACAATCGCGTATACTTCACCAAAATGATATTCAGCTTCCAGTATTCCTCAACAGGTCCAATTTCACCTTAGAATCCAAAAGTAGTATTTGCATGTGGAAAAGTAAAATAGCCCAATTTGCTTAGAGTAACTGTGTCCCCGCAGCAGTTATCAGTTACAAGTTACAAAAACCAGCCAGCAGCCAAGGTTTTGCAGCAAAAGTTCTTAGCAAAAGTAAGCGTCTTTCTCTCTCTATGCTTGGGGTTAAATCATGTGATATAACCCCACCCCTTTTTGTTATGTACCATCATTGGTGAATTGGATAGGCATTCCGGATCTGCTTTGTAATTCGCCCTTACGGAGCTGAGCATGGATTGTCCCTGGGGAATTTCATTTTTAACAGCCAAAGGCCTTCTGGCTGTAATACTGGATTTTGGCCATCGGGGGCAGTAGACAGACAGTTTCATTTTATACTACTAACAGAAAATTACAGATTGCATATTTTTAATATGTATGCTATAATTTGATATTAATAAACTATCGGCTAGATTACGAGTTCTGCGTTAGCCTTAAAAATCAGCATTAGGGGGTCCTAACGCTGCTTTTTATCTAATGCTGGTATTACGAGTCAGGCAGGAAAGAGTCTACCGCTCACTTTCTTTCCGTGACTCGAGTCTACCGCAGATCCCCTTACATCAATTGCGTATCCTATGTTTTCAATGGGATTTGCCTAATGCTGGTATTACGAGTCTTGGAAGAAGTGAGCGGTAGACCCTCTACCGACAAGACTCCAACCGCAAAAAAAAGTCAGTAGTTGAGTTTTATGGGCTAACGCCGGAACATAAAGCTCTTAACTACTGTGCTATAAAGTACACGAACACCCATAAACTACCTATGAACCCCTAAACCGAGGCCCCCCCACATCGCAAACACTATAATTTTTTTTAACCCATAATCTCCCGCTCCGGACACCGCCGCAACCTACATTATACCTATGAACCCCTAATCTGCTGCCCCTAACATCGCCGACACCTATATTATATTTATTACCCCCTAATCTGCCCCCCCAACGTCGCCGCCACCACCTACCTACACTTATTAACCCCTAATCTGCCGAACGGACCTCGCCGCCACTAAAATAAATGTATTAACCCCATAACCACCGCACTCCCGCCTCGCAAACACTATAATAAATTTTATTAACCCCTAATCTGCCCTCCCTAACATCGCCCTAACCTACCTACAATTATTAACCCCTAATTTCCTGCCCCCAATGTCGCCGCTACTATAATAAAGTTATTGACCCCTAAACCTAAGTCTAACCCTAACACCCCCCTAAGTTAAATATAATTTAAATTAAACGAAATAAATTTACTATCATTAAATAAATTAATTCTATTTAAAACTAAATACATACCTATAAAATAAACCCTAATATAGCTACAATATAAGTAATAGTTACATTGTAGCTATTTTAGGATTTATTTTTATTTTACATGCAACTTTGTATTTATTTTAACTAGGTACAATAGCTATTAAATAGTTAATAACTATTTAATAGCTACCTAGTTAAAATAATTACAAAATTACCTGTAAAATAAATCCTAACCTAAGTTACAAATACACATAACACTACACTATCAATAAATAATTAAACTACCTACAATTATCTAACATAAAATACAATTAAATATACTAAACTATGATACAAAAAAACAAAACACTAAATTACAAAAATAAAAAAGAATTACAAGAAGTTTAAACTAATTACACCTAATCTAAGCCCCCTAATAAAATAAAAAAGCCCCCCAAAATAATAAAATGCCCTACCCTAAACTAAATTAAAAAGTAATCAGCTCTTTTACCAGCCATTAAAAGGGCTTTTTGCGGGGCATTGCCCCAAAGTAATCAGCTCTTTTACCTGTAAATAAAAATACAATCCCCCCCCCCAACATCACAACCCACATACCCCTACTCTAAAACCCACCCAAACCCCCTTTAACAAAACCTAACACTACCCCCCCTGAAGATCACCCTACCTGGAGCCTTGTTCACCCAGCCTGGCACCGATGGGCCAGAAGTGGACATCCGGAGCGGCAGAAGTCTTCATCCGATCGGGGCAGAAGAGGTCCTCCAAGCGGCAGATGTCTTCATCCAAGCGGCATCTTCAATCAACCGGAGCGGTGCCATCTTGAATCCATCCGACGCGGAGCCATCATCTTCGTACGATGTCCTAAGTCCGAATGAAGGTTCCTTTAAATGACGTCATCCAAGATGGCGTCCCTCGAATTCCGATTGGCTGATAGGGTTCTATCAGCCAATCGGAATTTAGGTAGGAAAAATCTGATTGGCTGATATAATCAGCCAATCGGATTGAACTACAATCCGATTGGCTGATTGGATGAGCCAATAGAATGCGAGGTCAATTCTATTGGCTCATCCAATCATGGCTGATTGCATCAGCCAATCGGATTTTTCCTACCTTAATTCCGATTGGCTGATAGAATCCTATCAGCCAATCGGAATTCGAGGGACGCCATCTTGGATGACGTCATTTAAAGGAACCTTCATTCGGACTTAGGACATCGTACGAAGAGGATGGCTCTGTGTCGGATGGATTCAAGATGGCTCCGCTCCGGTTGATTGAAGATGCCGCTTGGATGAAGATATCTGCCGCTTGGAGGACCTCTTCTGCCCTGATCGGATGAAGACTTCTGCCGCTCCGGATGTCCACTTCTGGCCCATCAGTGCCCGGCTGGGTGAACACGTCTCCAGGTAGGGTGATCTTCAGGGGGGTAGTGTTAGGTTTTTTTAAGGGGGGTTTGGGTAGGTTTTAGAGTAGGGGGGTGTGGGTGGTGGGTTGTAATGTTGGGGGGGGATTGTATTTTTATTTACAGGTAAAAGAGCTGATTACTTTGGGGCAATTCCCCCGCAAAAAGCCCTTCTTTAAGGGCAGGTAAAAGAGCTGATTACTTTTTAATTTAGGATAGGGTAGGGAATTTTATTATTTTGGGGGGCTTTTTTATTTTATTAGGGGGCTTAGATTAGGTGTAATTAGTTTAAACTTCTTGTAATTCTTTTTTATTTTTTGTAATTTAGTGTGTTTATTTTTTGTATTATAGTTTAGTTTATTTAATTCTATTTTATGTTAGATAATTGTAGGTAGTTTATTTAATTAATTTATTGATAGTGTAGTGTTAGGTGTATTTGTAACTTAGGTTAGGATTTATTTTACAGGTAATTTTGTAATTATTTTAACTAGGTAGTTATTAAATAGTTATTAACTATTTAATAGCTATTGTACCTAGTTAAAATAAATACAAAGTTGCCTGTAAAATAAATATAAATCCTAAAATAGCTACAATGTAACTATTAGTTATATTGTAGCTATATTAGGGTTTATTTTATAGGTAAGTATTTAGTTTTAAATAGAATTAATTTATTTAATGTTAGAAAAATTTAGTTAGTTTTATTTAAATAATATTTAAGTTAGGGGGTGTTAGAGTTAGAATTAGGTTTAGGGGTTAATAACTTTATTATAGTTGCGGTGATGTTGGGGGCGGGAGATTAGGGGTTAATAATTGTAGGTAGGTTGCGGCGATGTTAGGGAGGGCAGATTAGGAATTATTAAAATTTATTATAGTTTTTGCGAGGCGGGAGTGCGGCGGTTTAGGGGTTAATACATTTATTATAGTGGCGGTGAGGTCCGGTCGGCAGATTAGGAGTTAATAAGTGTAGGTAGGTGGCGGAGACGTGGGGGGGGGGCAGATTAGGGGGTAATAAATATAATATAGGTGTCGGCGATGTTAGGGGCAGTAGATTAGGGGTTCATAGCTATAATGTAGGTTGCGGCGGTGTCCGGAGCGGCAGATTAGGGGTTAATAATATAATGCAGGTGTCAGCGATAGCGGGGGCGGCAGATTAGGGGTTAATAAGTGTAAGATTAGGGGTGTTTAGACTCGGGATTCATGTTAGGGTGTTAGGTGTAGACTTAGAGAATGTTTCCCCATAGGAAGCAATGGGGCTGTGTTAGGAGTGGAACGCTGCTTTTTTGCAGGTGTTAGTTTTTTTTAGCCAGCTCAGCCCCATTGTTTCCTATGGGGAAATCGTGCACGAGCACATTTTTCCAGCTTACCGCTGACTTAAGCAACGCTGGTATTGAGGGTTGAAGTGGAGCTAAATTATGCTCAATGCTTCCTTTTCTGAGGCTAACGCAGCCGTTCAGGCAACTCTAAATACCAGCGTTGTCTTAAGGGTGCGCTGGAAAAAAAAGCCTCGTTGGCACCACGGGTCTTTACCGACAAAACTCTAAATCTAGGCGAATGTTTTTTATTATTTTGAAACAAGAGCATGTAAAGCATGAAACATAGAAAAAAATTACAATCTGTAGTAATACAAGAAGATAAGAATATCCTGTAATCTTTTACATCAGTATAACTTAGCAAGTGTGACATAAGATATCCCATATCTGGACATCGTAACAATATGTTGGGGTAGAAAAGAGGATATAAGGGGGGAGGGAAGGAGGGGGGAGAAGGACTTTTAGGAGTCAAGGAATTCTAAGTATGCACAAACTTTCAACCATTTGGATTATCTACTTGCGAAAAAGATACCTGATGTGTGTACTGATCCCATAAAAAGAGCATGTTGTCAAAGTGTTCTGACTTGTTATAATAATTATGATACATTTCCTCTAATGCTAGGACATGTTTAATTTCTTTTATCCACAGATGTGTGTTGGGCACCTGCATTTTTTTCCACAAACGGGGGAAGGGACAGGGTTTCTATTCAAATCTGTTTGTAGTTGCCAAGAAGGAGGGAACCTTTAGAGTGACCTTAGACCTCAAGAGTTTAAACAAGTTTCTCAGAGTTCCATCATTCAAGATGGAAACTATTCGTACCATTCCTCCATTGATCCAGGAGGGTCAATTTATGACGACAGTGGATTTAAAGGATGCATATCTACATGTTCCTATCCACAGAGATCATCACAGGTTCCTGAGGTTCGCCTTTCTGGACAAACACTTTTAGTTTGTGGCTCTAACTTTCGGTCTGGCCACAGCACCCAGAATTTTCACAAAGGTTCTGGGGTCTCTGCTGGCGGTTCTAAGACTGCTGGGCATTGCGGTGCCGCCTTATCCTAACGATATTCTAATCCAGGCGCCATCTTGTCAACAAGCAAGATCTCCTACCGATGTTGTGCTATCCTTCCTGAGAACTCACGGGTGGAATTTAAATCTGGAAAAGAGTTCCTTAATCCCGAAGACAAGGGTGACTTTCTTGGGAACTCTAATCGATTCTATATCTATGAGGATTTTTCTGACAGAAGTCAGGAAATCAAAGATTCTAGATACTTGTCGATCCCTTCAGTCCACTCCTCGGCCGTCAGTGGCTCAGTGTATGGATGTAATCAGACTGATGGTGGTGGCAACGGACATCATTCCGTTTACTCGGTTTCACCTCAGGCCTCTGCAATTAAACATGCTCAGGCAGTGGAATGGAGACTATGCAGACTTGTCTCCTCGAATAACCCTGGAACAGGAGACGAGGGACTCTCTTCAATGGTGGTTGTCTCTGGATCATCTTTCCCAGTGAACCTGCTTTCGCAGACCTTCCTGGGTGATTGTGACATCAGATGCCAGCCTTCTAGGGTGGGGAGCTGTCTGGGTTTCCCTAAAAGCTCAGGGAGTATGGACTCAGGCAGAGTCTGTTCTTCCTATAAACATCCTGGAACTAAGAGCGATCTTCAATGCTCTTCTGGCCTGGCCCCAGTTGGCTTCGGCCCAGTTTATCAGATACCAGTCGGACAACATAACGTCAGTGGCTTACATCAATCATCAGGCAGGAACGAGGAGTTCCTTATCGATGACCGAGGTAGCCAAGATAATCCGGTGGGCGGAGGCCCATTCTTGCCATCTGTCAGCAATCCATATCCCAGGAGTGGACAACTGGGAGGCGGACTTTCTAAGCAGACAGACTTTTCATCTGGGAGAGTGGGAACTCCATCCGGAAGTGTTCTCCAACCTGATTCTGAAATGGGGTCGGCTGGAGTTGGATCTCATGGGATCTCGTCAGAATGCCAAGCTCCCGAGATACAGGTCAAGGTCCAGGGATCCCCAAGCAGAACTGATAGGTGCTTTGGCGGTTCCTTGGTCCTTCAGCCTTGCATACCTATTTCCCCCGTTTGCCTTTCTTACTCGGGTCATTGCTCAAATCAAGCAGGAGAGGGCATCGGTGATCCTCATTGCACCTGCTTGACCTCGCAGGATTTGGTATGCAGATCTGGTGGACATGTCATCCCTGCCACCTTGGAGACTTCCGTTGAGGAAGGACCTTCTCATTCAAGGGCCCTTCCTTCACCCAAATATAGTTTCTCTGAAGCTAACTGCTTGGAGATTGAACACTTAATCTTATCCAAGCGGGGTTTTTCTGATTCTGTCATAGAGACCATGATTCAGGCTTGTAAGCCTGTAACTAGAAGGATTTACCATAAGATATGGCGTAAATATCACTCTTGGTGTGAATCCAAGGGCTACTCATGGAGTAGAGTAAGGATTCCCAGAATTTTGTCTTTTCTCCAAGAAGGTTTGGAGAAGGGTTTATCGACAAGTTCCCTAAAGGGCCAAATCTCTGCCTTATCTGTTTTGTTACACAAACGTCTGGCAGAGGTTCCAGATGTACAATAATTTTGTCAGGTCTTGGTTAGGATCAGGCCTGTGTTCAAACCAGTTACTCCTCCATGGAGTCTGAATTTAGTTCTCAAGGTTCTTCAAGGGGCTCCGTTTGAGCCTATGCATTCCTTAGATATTAAGTTGTTATCTTGGAAAGTTTTATTTCTTGTTGCTATTTCTTCAGCTCGTAGAGTGTCTGAGCTCTTGGCATTGCAATACACTTCGACTTACCTTATTTTCCATTCAGATAAAGCAGTTTTACTTACTAAACTAGGTTTTTTTTCCTAAGGTTGTTTCAGACAGGAACATTAATCAGGAGATTGTTGTTCCTTCCTTGTGTCCTAATTAGGGCTGGTCGATATGATCCAAAAAAACGCGATTGCGATTTAATTGCGATTTTATTAAAAATTACTATAACACCTTCATTTAGCATTAAACAATTTATTTAACACTACAGAATCTTAATGTACATGTTTATCAATGTCCAATACACTATTTGAGCATAAAAATACAAAACAAAAAATAGTTACAATAAAATTTGCTGCCTGTGATGTGATTAAATAGTAGTCACTAGCCAGTTATTAGGTCTTATGACACACAAGTTTACACAACATTGTCGTGTTTTATTGGACAGTCATTCTAACAGTGTGGACACAGTGGTATGATTAACATATGAAGCAGTGTAAGCATGGAGAAACCTGAAAATTGCTGTCTTTACAGCAGTATAACTTGTAAAGTTCTGTATATAAATAAATATAAGTGCAGTAAAGTAAGTACAATGAATGCACACACTGCTGCATGTGTTATTCATTTTAGGAGTTACTGTCCAGGGAAACATGAGGTATGTGGCAATGACAAGGTCAATCCTGACATCCTGCAGCCTGCCATATACATCACACACTAGTCACAGCTATTCTGTAGTAGTAGATCTATATAAAAGACCACTAAGAAGTAGAACACATCAACACAGTTATATACAGAAGGTTAGTAGTACATAACAAGTTAACTTAACACATACAAACAAAGCTAATTTAAATGAAATTAGCTGGCCAGTTCTTACCACATTTCCCAGGTTTTCTTGGGCAGTCAGTCTACCTGTGGTAAGAGTAACATATGAAGCAGTGTGTGCAGCATGTAGAAAGAAACCTGAAAAGTGCTGACTGAGGACTATCCAGCTCCAGCTGCATAATTTGTGTTTCTAAGTAAAGGTAGTACAATGCAGCACACTGCTGCATGTGTTAGTCATTTAGCTGAGTGACTGTCCATGAACACATGGGGAATGTGGCATTGACAAAGTCAATCCTGACATCCTGCAGCCTGTCATATTACATTAATTTTTACAGCTATAGCTGTAGTACACAACACAGTAAGAAGTAGAACACCAGTTATAGTTAGAGTAACAATACAATACATAATACAAACAACTGAACTCAACACACACACAGCTAATTGAAATGAAAATAGCTGTCCAGTTCTTACCACATTGTACTTTGTTTTCTTGGGCACTGGGCAGTCAGTCTAGCTGTGCTATGAATAACATATTAAACAGTGTATGCATTGCATGCATGGAGAAACCTGAAAAGTGCTGAGTGTGCAGCAGTATGATGTGTTCTGTTTCTAAGTATAGTAAAGCTATTACAATGCACACTGATGCATGTGTTAGTTATTTAGCTGAATGACTGTCCACTGTCCAGGAAAACATGGGGGATGTGGCATTGACAAGGGCAATCCTTACATCCTGCAGCCTGTCATTACATACATTTTTACAGCTCTAGCTGTAGTACAGAGCACTTAGAACATTGGTAGTTAGAGTACAACTACAATACATAATACATTACAAATAAGTAAACTCAACACACCCAACAGCAAATTGAAATTAAATTAGCTGGACAGTTATTACCACAGCACATTGTCCATTTTTTCTTGGCCAGTCAGTCTATCTGTGGTATGAGTAACATGAAGAAGTGTACATGGATGGAGAAACTTGCAAAGTGCGTACTGTGCAGCACTGATTTGTGTTTCTAATTATACATTAAAGGTAGTACTTAGTACAACGCACACTGCTTCATGTTATGTCATGTTAAGTCATTTAGCTGAGTGACTACTATCCAGGAAAACATGAGGGATGTGGCATTAACAAGGTAAATCCTGCAACCTGTTTTTAACATCCATGCATCAACTAATAGCAGCAGTACTGCAGCATAGTACAGTAAGAGTACATTATTCAAGATTAAAACAGAGAATACAATAGAAAAACATTGGAATTTGGAAGCTGGCCTGCCCTGGTTATGGCATTGGCAATCGATACAGCCAGAATACAGTCAGTGCACAAAGTGAATGTGCATTTTCACACAGGAGAGAAATGTGAATAACTAAGTATTTGAGCTCACAACATCATAATGTTTTTTTGTCATAGTGAGTGACAAGTTAAGTACAACTATAACATAGAGCTTGTAAAAGCAGGGCCAATTAAGAAATTCTAATGATTTTTTGTAATAGTAAATAATTTAGTAATATATGTAATAACAAGAGAATAACATAAATAAAATATATTCTAACATTTAAAAATTGCATGGTTTTTAGACTTTAGATAGGTTAGGTGGTTTTTAGATATAAAAAACATCTGACTAGGACAGTACAGCTACAGTAATACTGTAGTACCATTTTTTATTTTAAGCATTACTAGCGTTTTTAGTGGGTTAGGTTTTTGGCTAAAAAAAACAACATATGTACCATTTCTGGCTTCAAGCATGAACGTTGACTGGTTACCACATTTCCTCCTGTGCTAAACACCCTCTCTGATGGTGAACTAGTTGCAGGAACACAAAGATATTTTTGTGCTAGCTTGCTTAATTTTGGAAAGTTAATCTGATGTAGTTTCCACCACTGCAGATGATTTTTCTCACTATCAATGGAGGGAGAAAGCAGGTAGCTGTTTAGCTCTGATGCTATGGCTTCTTCAAGTTGCAGAGATGGCGCAGCAGACTCAGTCTTGAAAAAACTTCCTAAAGACTTTCTTGATTTCTTTACAGGAGGAGGACCATCTGCTGCAGGTGCTTGCACTGTTTCTTCTTCTACATCTATAACCTTGCATGGTGGACTGCTGATTGCTTGACTTGCCTTCTGCACAACTTGCTGCTCGTGCTCAGACACAATGGCCATATCAGACATCACCCTGGCCTTGATGCTTGTAATTTTATCTGCATTTTTGTAGGTTGTCTTGAATCGTGGATCAAGGAATGATGCCATATCTAGCAGATCTTGAGTATCTTCATCTTTATAATTTCTATTCATATATTCAAAAATTTTGGATTTCAGTGTCTTGGTAAGGTCAGAATCATCTTCATCCAGAGCCAGTATCTTTGTGTTTAATAGATGCAGAACTGGTTTAACATATGATACACTGATGTAGTTTTCTCCAGAAAGGGCATCAGTAAAATCTTGAACTTGCCCCAGTGCCTTACTCACAGATTCAAGAACATCAGTGTCCTGGCATTGTGGAACCATATGTCTGGTTTTTCTGTCTGCAGAGAGAACCTGAGTCAATGCTCTCTATTGCTCTAAAACTCTCTCTATCATCTTTTGTCTTGAGCTCCACCTTGTTGGGCACTGTTATAAGTGAATGCTTTGGCAGTTGAAGTTCTACCTGGGCTTGAGTTAATGCCACCTTCTTTTTCCAGCTGTGTGAGAAATGGCAAACAATTTTCTTGCATAAGCCTGTGGCTCTAGAAATGCGAGGCTTATCTTTCACTGCATTTTCAGTTGCAAGATGCAACCTGTGCCCAAAACACTGTAGTCTTCTCCATTTATTCAGAGCAACAGCCTTGACAATGTTTGTGCCATTGTCTGTGGTGATTGATGCTTGTTGATACTCACAGAGTCCCCATGAGGCCAAAGCTTCTCTCAAACCTTGTGCTACATTCTCTCCAGTGTGGTCAGAAGGAAAGTATGATGTTTGCAAACATATACTTTTGATCTCAAAATCATCATTGATGAAGTGCACGGTTAAACTCATATATGGCTCCATTGTTCGGCTTGACCACATATCTGTTGTTGTTGCATAGTATTTCAATTGATTTATCTCAGATTCAACTATAGCTTTGCATTTTGCATACCTTTCTGGGATTGCAACTACTGAGAAGTAATTGTGAGATGGCATTTGGTATCTCTTGTCGAGTGCGTGTATCATTCTTTTGAAGCCTTCTTTACTAACTGTGTATGCAGGCACCATGTCTTTGCATATATAATATGCCATAGCGTTGGTTATTTCTCTATGCCTTTTTGAAGTCTTCCCAAATGGTGCTGTGTTTGCAAATGCCTTTATGATTGATTGCTGCTGCTCAACTTTAGATTCACAGCTTGTTTGTGTTGTCTTTTCTCTAGCAGGGTTTTTTTTTTGTCATACATCGTTCAAAGATTTCCTTATGCCGCTGTTTAAGGTGCTGGAACAGGTTTGATGTGTTACTTCGTTTTGCTGCAACACTCGTTCCACAAGTTTTGCAGATTACTTGGTTCTGTTTCACATCCTCTTTTCTGAATCCAAAATATTCCCAAACAACTGATGTTGAATTTCTTCAACATAGGTGTGTCCGGTCCACGGCGTCATCCTTACTTGTGGGATATTCTCTTCCCCAACAGGAAATGGCAAAGAGCCCAGCAAAGCTGGTCACATGATCCCTCCTAGGCTCCGCCTACCCCAGTCATTCTCTTTGCCGTTGTACAGGCAACATCTCCACGGAGATGGCTTAGAGTTTTTTAGTGTTTAACTGTAGTTTTTATTATTCAATCAAGAGTTTGTTATTTTGAAATAGTGCTGGTATGTACTATTTACTCAGAAACAGAAAAGAGATGAAGATTTCTGTTTGTATGAGGAAAATGATTTTAGCAACCGTCACTAAAATCCATGGCTGTTCCACACAGGACTGTTGAGAGCAATTAACTTCAGTTGGGGGAACAGTGAGCAGTCTCTTGCTGCTTGAGGTATGACACATTCTAACAAGACGATGTAATGCTGGAAGCTGTCATTTTCCCTCTGGGATCCGGTAAGCCATGTTTATTACGATTGTAAATAAGGGCTTCAAAAAGGGCTTATTAAGACTGTAGACTTTTTTTGGGCTAAATCGATTGATTATTAACACATATTTAGCCTTGAGGAATCATTTTATCTGGGTATTTTGATATAATAATATCGGCAGGCACTGTTTTAGACACCTTATTCTTTAGGGGCTTTCCCAAAGCATAGGCAGAGCCTCATTTTCGCGCCGGTGTTGCGCACTTGTTTTTGAGAGGCATGGCATGCAGTCGCATGTGAGAGGAGCTCTGATACTTAGAAAAGACTTTCTGAAGGCGTCATTTGGTATCGTATTCCCCTTGGGGCTTGGTTGGGTCTCAGCAAAGCAGATACCAGGGACTGTAAGGGGTTAAAGTTCAAAACGGCTCCGGTTCCGTTATTTTAAGGGTTAAAGCTTCCAAATTTGGTGTGCAATACTTTTAAGGCTTTAAGACACTGTGGTGAAAATTTGGTGAATTTTGAACAATTCCTTCATGTTTTTTCGCATTTGCAGTAATAAAGTGTGTTCAGTTTAAAATTTAAAGTGACAGTAACGGTTTTATTTTAAAACGTTTTTTGTACTTGTTATCAAGTTTATGCCTGTTTAACATGTCTGAACTACCAGATAGACTGTGTTCTGAATGTGGGGAAGCCAGAATTCCTATTCATTTAAATAAATGTGATTTATGTGACAATGACAATGATGCCCAAGATGATTCCTCAAGTGAGGGGAGTAAGCATGGTACTGCATCATTCCCTCCTTCGTCTACACGAGTCTTGCCCACTCAGGAGGCCCCTAGTACATCTAGCGCGCCAATACTCCTTACTATGCAACAATTAACGGCTGTAATGGATAATTCTGTCAAAGACATTTTAGCCAAAATGAACACTTATCAGCGTAAGCGCGACTGCTCTGTTTTAGATACTGAAGAGCATGACGACGCTGATATTAATATTTCTGAAGGGCCCCTAACTCAGTCTGATGGGGCCAGGGAGGTTTTGTCTGAGGGAGAAATTACTGATTCAGGGAACATTTCTCAACAAGCTGAACCTGATGTGATTGCATTTAAATTTAAGTTGGAACATCTCCGCATTCTGCTTAAGGAGGTATTATCCACTCTGGATGATTGTGACAAGTTGGTCATCCCAGAGAAACTATGTAAAATGGACAAGTTCCTAGAGGTGCCGGGGCTCCCAGAAGCTTTTCCTATACCCAAGCGGGTGGCGGACATTTTTAATAAAGAATGGGAAAGGCCCGGTATTCCTTTCGTCCCTCCCCCCATATTTAAAAAATTGTTTCCTATGGTCGACCCCAGAAAGGACTTATGGCAGACAGTCCCCAAGGTCGAGGGAGCGGTTTCCACTTTAAACAAACGCACCACTATACCCATAGAGGATAGTTGTGCTTTCAAAGATCCTATGGATAAAAAATTAGAAGGTTTGCTTAAAAAGATGTTTGTTCAGCAGGGTTACCTTCTACAACCAATTTCATGCATTGTCCCTGTCGCTACAGCCGCATGTTTCTGGTTCGATGAGCTGATAAAGGCGGTCGACAGTGATTCTCCTCCTTATGAGGAGATTATGGACAGAATCAATGCTCTCAAATTGGCTAATTCTTTCACCCTAGACGCCACTTTGCAATTGGCTAGGTTAGCGGCTAAGAATTCTGGGTTTGCTATTGTGGCGCGCAGAGCGCTTTGGTTGAAATCTTGGTCGGCTGATGCGTCTTCCAAGAACAAGTTACTTAACATTCCTTTCAAGGGGAAAACGCTGTTTGGCCCTGACTTGAAAGAGATTATCTCGGATATCACTGGGGGTAAGGGCCACGCCCTTCCTCAGGATCGGCCTTTCAAGGCAAAAAATAAACCTAATTTTCGTCCCTTTCGTAGAAACGGACCAGCCCAAAGTGCTACGTCCTCTAAGCAAGAGGGTAATACTTCTCAAGCCAAGCCAGCTTGGAGACCAATGCAAGGCTGGAACAAGGGAAAGCAGGCCAAGAAACCTGCCACTGCTACCAAGACAGCATGAAATGTTGGCCCCCGATCCGGGACCGGATCTGGTGGGGGGCAGACTCTCTCTCTTCGCTCAGGCTTGGGCAAGAGATGTTCTGGATCCTTGGGCGCTAGAAATAGTCTCCCAAGGTTATCTTCTGGAATTCAAGGGACTTCCCCCAAGGGGGAGGTTCCACAGGTCTCAGTTGTCTTCAGACCACATAAAAAGACAGGCATTCTTACATTGTGTAGAAGACCTGTTAAAAATGGGAGTGATTCATCCCGTTCCATTAAGAGAACAAGGGATGGGGTTCTACTCCAATCTGTTTATAGTTCCCAAAAAAGAGGGAACGTTCAGACCAATCTTAGATCTCAAGATCTTAAACAAGTTTCTCAAGGTTCCATCGTTCAAGATGGAAACCATTCGAACTATTCTTCCTTCCATCCAGGAAGGTCAATTCATGACCACGGTGGATTTAAAGGATGCGTATCTACATATTCCTATCCACAAGGAACATCATCGGTTCCTGAGGTTCGCATTCCTGGACAAACATTACCAGTTTGTGGCGCTTCCTTTCGGATTAGCCACTGCTCCAAGGATTTTCACAAAGGTACTAGGGTCCCTTCTAGCTGTGCTAAGACCAAGGGGCATTGCTGTAGTACCTTACTTGGACGACATTCTGATTCAAGCGTCGTCCCTTCCTCAAGCAAAGGCTCACACGGACATTGTCCTGGCCTTTCTCAGATCTCACGGATGGAAAGTGAACGTGGAAAAGAGTTCTCTATCTCCGTCAACAAGGGTTCCCTTCTTGGGAACAATAATAGACTCCTTAGAAATGAGGATTTTTCTGACAGAGGCCAGAAAAACAAAACTTCTAGACTCTTGTCGGATACTTCATTCCGTTCCTCTTCCTTCCATAGCTCAGTGCATGGAAGTGATCGGGTTGATGGTAGCGGCAATGGACATAGTTCCTTTTGCACGCATTCATCTAAGACCATTACAACTGTGCATGCTCAGTCAGTGGAATGGGGACTATACAGACTTGTCTCCGAAGATACAAGTAAATCAGAGGACCAGAGACTCACTCCGTTGGTGGCTGTCCCTGGACAACCTGTCACGAGGGATGACATTCCGCAGACCAGAGTGGGTCATTGTCACGACCGACGCCAGTCTGATGGGCTGGGGCGCGGTCTGGGGATCCCTGAAAGCTCAGGGTCTTTGGTCTCGGGAAGAATCTCTTCTACCGATAAATATTCTGGAACTGAGAGCGATATTCAATGCTCTCAAGGCTTGGCCTCAGCTAGCGAGGGCCAAGTTCATACGGTTTCAATCAGACAACATGACAACTGTTGCGTACATCAACCATCAGGGGGGAACAAGGAGTTCCCTGGCGATGGAAGAAGTGACCAAAATCATTCTATGGGCGGAGTCTCACTCCTGCCACCTGTCTGCTATCCACATCCCAGGAGTGGAAAATTGGGAAGCGGATTTTCTGAGTCGTCAGACATTGCATCCGGGGGAGTGGGAACTCCATCCGGAAATCTTTGCCCAAGTCACTCAGCTGTGGGGCATTCCAGACATGGATCTGATGGCCTCTCGTCAGAACTTCAAAGTTCCTTGCTACGGGTCCAGATCCAGGGATCCCAAGGCGGCTCTAGTGGATGCACTAGTAGCACCTTGGACCTTCAAACTAGCTTATGTGTTCCCGCCGTTTCCTCTCATCCCCAGGCTGGTAGCCAGGATCAATCAGGAGAGGGCGTCGGTGATCTTGATAGCTCCTGCGTGGCCACGCAGGACTTGGTACGCAGATCTGGTGAATATGTCATCGGCTCCTCCTTGGAAGCTACCTTTGAGACGAGACCTTCTTGTTCAGGGTCCGTTCGAACATCCGAATCTGGTTTCACTCCAGCTGACTGCTTGGAGATTGAACGCTTGATCTTATCGAAGCGAGGATTCTCAGATTCTGTTATCGATACTCTTGTTCAGGCCAGAAAGCCTGTAACTAGAAAGATTTACCACAAAATTTGGAAAAAATATATCTGTTGGTGTGAATCTAAAGGATTCCCTTGGGACAAGGTTAAGATTCCTAGGATTCTATCCTTCCTTCAAGAAGGATTGGAAAAAGGATTATCTGCAAGTTCCCTGAAGGGACAGATTTCTGCCTTGTCTGTGTTACTTCACAAAAAGCTGGCCGCTGTGCCAGATGTTCAAGCCTTTGTTCAGGCTCTGGTTAGAATTAAGCCTGTTTACAAACCTTTGACTCCTCCTTGGAGTCTCAATTTAGTTCTTTCAGTTCTTCAGGGGGTTCCGTTTGAACCCTTGCATTCCGTTGATATTAAGTTATTATCTTGGAAAGTTTTGTTTTTAGTTGCAATTTCTTCTGCTAGAAGAGTTTCAGAATTATCTGCTCTGCAGTGTTCTCCTCCTTATCTGGTGTTCCATGCAGATAAGGTGGTTTTACGTACTAAACCTGGTTTTCTTCCAAAAGTTGTTTCTAACAAAAACATTAACCAGGAGATTATCGTACCTTCTCTGTGTCCGAAACCAGTTTCAAAGAAGGAACGTTTGTTGCACAATTTGGATGTTGTTCGCGCTCTAAAATTCTATTTAGATGCTACAAAGGATTTTAGACAAACATCTTCCTTGTTTGTTGTTTATTCCGGTAAAAGGAGAGGTCAAAAAGCAACTTCTACCTCTCTCTCTTTTTGGATTAAAAGCATCATCAGATTGGCTTACGAGACTGCCGGACGGCAGCCTCCCGAAAGAATCACAGCTCATTCCACTAGGGCTGTGGCTTCCACATGGGCCTTCAAGAACGAGGCTTCTGTTGATCAGATATGTAGGGCAGCGACTTGGTCTTCACTGCACACTTTTACCAAATTTTACAAGTTTGATACTTTTGCTTCTTCTGAGGCTATTTTTGGGAGAAAGGTTTTGCAAGCCGTGGTGCCTTCCATTTAGGTGACCTGATTTGCTCCCTCCCTTCATCCGTGTCCTAAAGCTTTGGTATTGGTTCCCACAAGTAAGGATGACGCCGTGGACCGGACACACCTATGTTGGAGAAAACAGAATTTATGTTTACCTGATAAATTACTTTCTCCAACGGTGTGTCCGGTCCACGGCCCGCCCTGGTTTTTTTAATCAGGTCTGATAATTTATTTTCTTTAACTACAGTCACCACGGTACCATATGGTTTCTCCTATGCAAATATTCCTCCTTAACGTCGGTCGAATGACTGGGGTAGGCGGAGCCTAGGAGGGATCATGTGACCAGCTTTGCTGGGCTCTTTGCCATTTCCTGTTGGGGAAGAGAATATCCCACAAGTAAGGATGACGCCGTGGACCGGACACACCGTTGGAGAAAGTAATTTATCAGGTAAACATAAATTCTGTTTTTTCTTTGGCATCAACAATTCTGTATCATCGTCGTTATTGTTGGACACGGACAGCTCTTCAGAACTCATCTTGAATTTTATGTACCACGCACACAATACCAGCTGGCATAAAAAATATGAGGAGATTATACTACCTCACACACTGCCAATATCAGTAGGGTCAGGTGTCACTGGCAACCGTGGCACAAATAGACTAGACCACAGTCTTGCACTTGAATACAAAAAACAGAGAGCTATTGAATGGCCTTGATAATGCAGTTAGCTTAACTCTGATGATGCTAGTATAGCCTCTTCAAGTTGCAGAGATGACGCAGCGGAAGCAGTCTTAAAAAAGCTTCTTAAATATTTTTGATTAGAATCACACAATTTATTTTGATTAATAGTTAAAGAATGGATGATCTGCTTCTGTTGCAATTAAGACAAGAGACCACAGGCACTTGAAAGTCTTGAATATAAAGAGAGGACAACAATGTGCTATATGATGCAGTCACCTTGATAGAAGAGAGAAAACAGGCTAGCTGCACTTGAATATAAAGAAGACAACGATGGGCTTGATTAAGCTGTCACCTTGATTGAAGAGAGAACACAGGCTTGCTGCACTGTAAAGAAGAAAAGATAGGCTGACAGTGCTATGATGCAGTCACCTTGATTGAAGAGAAGTAGAGAACACACTGGCTTGCTGAACTTGAATATAAAGACAACAATGGGATTGATGATGCAGTCACCTTGATTGAAGAGAAAACAGGCTAGCTGCACTTGAATATGAAGAAGACAACGATGGGCTTGATTAAGCAGTCAGTGCACCTTGATTGAAGAGAAAACACAGCCTTGCTGCACTTTAAAGAAGAAAAAAATAGGCTGATACGTAGTGCTATGATGCAGTCACCTTGATTGAAGAGAAGTAGAGAACACTGGCTTTCTGCACTTGAATATAAAGACGACAACAATGGGCTCGCTTGATTAAGCAGTCAACTTGATTGAAGAGAGAAAACAGGATTGCTGCACTTTAAAGAAGAAAAAAATAGGCTGATAGTGCTATGATGCAGGCACATTGATTGAAGAGAAGTAGAGAACACAGTGGCTTGCTGCACTTGAATAGAAAGACAACAATAGGATTGATGATGCAGTCACCTTGATTGTCGAGAACACAGGCTAGTTGCACTTGAATATAAAGAAAGAATACAACAATGGACTTGATGATGCAGTGACATCACCTGGATTGAGACTAGAAACAAGAGACCACAGGATTGTACTTGGTCTAGATCTAGAATATAAAGATGTCAACAATGGGCTTGCTTAACTTAATGATGATGCAGTCACCTTGATTGAGAAGAGACAAGAGACCACAGGCTTATACACTTGAAATTATTTGAATATAAACTTTAAAGACGACAACAATGGGTTGCTCATATTCATGTTTATTTAGACTGAGGCAACACTGGCTTTCACTTTTAGGAGACTGACCTTGCAGTTGTAGAATACACTGGCTTTGGAGGACTGACCTTGCTGTTGTAGAAAACACTGGCTTTGGATGACTGACCTTGCTGTTGTAGAAGACACTGGCTGAATGGCTGACCTTGCTGTTGTAGAAGACACAGGCTTTCAGAGTTGCAGTGCACCTGCAGGATGACTTTGCTGTTGTAGAAGAAGAAACAGGCTGCACTAGGATGTGGATGACCTTGCTGTTGTAGAAGAAGAAACAGGCTGCAGGATGTGTGGATGACCTTGCTGTTGTATAAGAAGAAACAGTCTGCACTAGGATTTGGATGACCTTGATGTTGTAGAAGAAGAAACAGGCTGCAGGATGTGTGGATGACCTTGCTGTTGTAGAAGAAGAAACAGGCTGCACTAGGATGTGGATGACCTTGCTGTTGAAGAAGAAGAAGAAACAGGCTCCACTAGGATGTGGATGACCTTGCTGTTGTAGAAGAAGAAACAGGCTGCAGGATGTGTGGATGACCTTGCTGTTGTAGAAGAAGAAACAGGCTGCAGGATGTGTGGATTAACTTGCTGTTGTAGAAGAAGAAACAGGCTGCACTAGGATGTGGATGACCTTGCTGTTGTAGAAGAAGAAACAGGCTGCAGGATGTGTGGATGACCTTGCTGTTGTAGAAGAAGAAACAGGCTGCAGGATGTGTGGATGACCTTGCTGTTGTAGAAGAAGAAACAGGCTGCAGGATGTGTGGATTAACTTGCTGTTGTAGAAGAAGAAACAGGATGCAATCTGGAACCACAGCTGTTGGCTGACTTTGGTCAACTTGAGTAGATGACACACAGGCACTGTCAGGCAGTATTTGCTGTTGGGAAAAACACAGGAAGACAAAAAAGAGGCGCATGTGTGTACCAGTAGAATCAACAAAAAAGTAGAAAACCACAACAGGGTACTCACATTTATTCACAGCACTCATACAGTGCTATCAGACACGCACTGGGCATTCACAGCAACCCAGCTTGCTGAAATCCTATGTAGCAACAGGATCACTCTTGGAGAATCTCTTGGATAATGGGAGAAAAACTTGCCCACGGAAGCAAATCCACACACTGGATGCAGGATACCAGGAGCAAACACAGGAACTATACCAAGGCTTAACAGCAGGGTAATCTCAGTCCCAGTGATGGTGAGACATAGGTGGTGTATAAAAAAAATCAGTGGCGGTTCTTTTCACTGCAAATTGCAATTGCCACAGCTTGCATAAAATGTGTGTCACCTCTCCAAATGTTTTAATGCCAATTGCAATTGCCACAGCTTGCACAACAGTAAATACAATGTGCGTCACCTCTCCAAATCTGATGTCAACTGTCTACAAACTTAAACTCCAAATAGGAATTTTAGTTTGTAGACAGTTGACATCAGATTTGGAGAGGTGACGCACGTTGTATGCAAGCTGTGGCAATTGCAATTTGCAGTGAAAAGAACCGCCACTGATTTTTTATACACCACCTATGTCTCACCATCACTGAGACTGAGATTACCCTGCTGTTAAGCCTTGGTATAGTTCCTGTGTTTGCTCCTGGTATCCTGCATCCAGTGTATGGATTTGCTTCCGTGGGCAAGTTTTTCTCCCATTATCCAAGAGATTCTCCAAGAGTGATCCTGTTGCTACATAGGATTTCAGCAAGCTGGGTTGCTGTGAATGCCCAGTACGTGTCTGATAGCACTGTATGAGTGCTGTGAATAAATGTGAGTACCGTGTTGTGGTTTTCTACTTTTTTGTTGATTCTACTGGTACACACATGCACCTCTTTTTTGTCTTCCTGTGTTTTTCCCAGATGTCATTCTTCATTTGATGTAAGGAGAGAGCAGCTGACGTGTCCTTTTGTGCAGAACTTTCATCACACACCTTTCCTGGATTTGAAATTTGGAACTTATGCATTCATCTATTTTGGTTTGATACTTTTATGCAATTTTTTCTGTCATTGTTTCATATCCCTCTAGAGCGCCCCCTATTAAGATCTCCCTTGTGTGATCTTTGTTAGTATTTGCTGTTGGTTGAACAATGAACATAAAATATTTTTAGAATAAGGTGGTGGTGGGAGGGAGACAAGTTCTACTTTTTGGAAAGACAAAAGAAATGAATGAAAATTTGAACAGTATAAAAAAAAGTGTTTTTTTACTTTGATGTCCCTCCCAGTCCATTACTGTTTCTGACTGTGTTGTGTTTGTTCATTGTTGTCAACAACACAGTCAGAAACAGTAATGGACTGATAGGGACATAAAAGTAAAAAAACACTTTTTTTCTATAGTTAATTAATTTGTTTTGTGTTCAAGAGCAATAGAGCATGCCATGGCATCCATTAGTAACATTTAAAATTAAATTGACTTATATTTTATTAGCTTAGCTATTTTTTTTTTCTTAAACACAATTGGTTAGGCGTACTTAGGGCTGCTATTTTGTGGCTGCACAATGCACATGGACAGTTAAAGGGACAGTCTAGTCAAAATTAAACTTTCATGATTCAGATAGGGCATGCAATTTTAAACAACTTTCCAATTTACCTCTATTATCTAATTTGCTCAATTCTTTAGATATCCTTTGTTGAAGAAATAGCAATGCACATGTGTGAGCCAATCACACAAGGCCTCTATGTGCAGCAACCAATCAGCAGCTACTGAGCATATCTAGATATGCTTTTCAGCAAATGATATCAAGAGAATGAAGCAAATTAGATAATAGAAGTAAATTAGAAAGTTGTTTAAAATGACATGCTCTTTCTAAATCATGAAAGAAAAAAAATTGGGTTTCATGTCCCTTTAATAGGGCATTGCAGACTTGACACAATTAATGCATTGCATTGCTTGCACATCATGCTAATTTTGATATTTTTTTAATGATTTTTTATTGTTGCAGCACTAGCCTAGCATCAATGATAAAAAAACAATCTGACTTGCATTAATTGCAGAGGCTGAGCTACAATAAAAAAAAAAATAGAATTTTATTTATTTATTTTTAAATAAAAAAAATCACTATTTGTACTTGCTGCAGCAATGCATCCATCCATAAATAAAAAATTAAACATATTATTAAACCAATACAACTTGGGAACATAAACTAATATAATAAGAGATCTTTTTTGATTATTTATTAAAAATGATTTGTGTTATGGTACACTACTGGACTGCAAACTGGTATAATAAGGGTAATGGTAATGTAAATATAAAATTAACTATTTAAAATTAGAGGAAAAATATTATAAAAAACAAAAATATGTGCACTGACTGCACCACTGTGTACTGTTTAGGAGATTGATGATCTATCTTCTGGGAATCTAAATCAGTATCTATTAAAAAGTAACTATCTCTTTATCTATATCATTATCATGATCATCCTCTATATTATGATGATGGAGTAGAGCTAGAGACTGTTCTGTAGTAGTAGAATATATTATTATTATATTATTTGTTTAACATAAATAATATAAATTCACAAATTTCACAAAGCAATACATCCTACAAGCAAGTAGTAGTAGCAAGTGCAACCCTTAATGAACAAACATGTTATCTAAATCTCAATGTTTACATTCACAATTTCACATGCATCACAAAAAAAGTGCACTTTAAAAGTTTTAATTTTTTTTAATACACACTTTATTGCTCACAACTTTGAGCTGTCCCACCGCTTGACCACCGCCACACTACTCCCAGATAACTGCAGGATGAAAGCCAGTTGCTGCCACCCACTCAGAATTCTCTGCAAAAATGGCCGTTTCGCAGGCATTCTCAGGTCCGCCCACAGGTGTACCCTGGTCCGCCTCTCATCCTCCCTCTCCGCCTCCGTTTTCATGAAGAATAAAGAATGTTTTTTGTTTCATGAAAAATCCCATACTCTTGCGTTTTTTAAACCGCAGTGATTAATTGTGGTTTAAAACCGCATGTGCGGCTAATCGTGCAGCCCTAGTCCTAATCCTTCTTCTCAGAAAGAACGTCTTCTACACAATTTGGACGTCGTCCGTGCTTTAAAATTTTACTTACAAGCGACTAAGGACTTTCGTCAGTCCTCTTCTTTGTTTATAATTTTCTTTGGGAAACATAGAGGTCAGAAAGCTACGGCTACCTCTCTTTCTTTTTGGCTGAGGAGTATCATTCATTTTGCATATGAGACTGCTGGACAGCAGCCTCCTGAGAGGGTTACGGCTCATTCCACTAGGGCTTTTGCTTCCTCATGGGCATTCAAAAATTAAGCTTCTGTTGAACAGATTTGCAAGGCTGCAACTTGGTCCTCTGTTCACACTTTTTCGAAATTCTATAAATTTGACACTTTTGCCTCGGCTGAGGTCGCTTTTGGGAGAAAGGTGTCTGCTTTGCTAGCTTTACACCGGAGGCAGTAACTCTCATCTTTAACTGTCCAGTGATAGAATTGCTTGGGTAATATATATACATTATGTAGTTATTTAAAGTGTGACCCTCCTAACCATTCAAATGCTTTTTTTTTTTTTTAGAGTTTCAGCAGAGATCTCCTCCCCCAAAAGAGCAGCCCATCTATGTGACATGTCCTGTATATTTCTCTCACTAGTTGGAGTCATAAGCAGAGAGTATATTAGTGAAATTGTTGTTATACCTCCTTTAACCCAGTCTAGAATTTTAATGGCTTGAGTTTCTTTTAGAGCATCATATGTAGCCAAAATACTATTAAGATAATGGTTCGCTTGTAGGTATGCAAATTGGTGTGTTTGGCGGAATGTCAAATGTATTGCATAAGTCTCTGAATGTTTGCATGCGTTTGCTGTCCTCAGTGTCTGACCTACATTGTGGATGCCTCGCCTTTTCAAAGTGTCGAAGGCTTCAGTAGATATACCTGTAGGGAATTATGGTTTTCCTTGCCACAGGAGATACTTCACTAGTTTGTAATTAGTTCCCAATCGCTTACATATCAATTTCCACTGATTCCGTTCAGCTATTTATTAGATTGAGCTAAAGTCATATGGGGCAAAAACTCTATTGACCACGGCTTAATTAATTTCTCTTCTGATTTAGGATTTCTAAATTGTTGGCTGCGTGTTAGGCAGTCTGCTACTATTTTACATTGTGCTGCCCAATTGTATAGTTCAATGTTAGGCAATGTTGGGTCTCCCGATTATCTAGGTACTGTCAATTTTGCGTAGCTTACACTGTTTTTATTTGCCCACACAAATTTAAGTATTAGTTGTTTTAGGAATCTGAGGCCTGAGTGTTTGAGAATAGCCAGGAGCATTTGAAACAAATATAATAATTTGGGGAACAATATCATTTTAATTAAGCTCACCCTCTCTGACAATGAGAGCGGCAATTTGTGCCAGCCCTCTACAAGAGATTGTAGTTTTCCCATTAAAGGCTTATAGTTAAGGTTGTACCACTTCCCAGGGTCAGTGTGTAGCATTATACCTAGGTATTTAAAATTTTCTGAGACAATCTTAAATTCATATCCTGGTATATCATTAGATGAGTGGGGTGTGAGCCAGACTAGTTCAGTTTTAACTGTATTAATTTGGTACCCTGAAATTTTTCCGAATTGTTCTATTATCTCCATTATTTTTTGCAAATTCTCTTGGGGGTCCTGAATAAATAGGATCATATTATATGCAAATAATGACAGATGCAGGTCTGTGTCTCCTATTTTTAAACCTACTGTGTGTTCCCTAATTTTCCAAGCTAGAGGTTCGATCGCTATGTCAAATAGTAGGGGTAAGAGAGGGCAACCCTGTCTCGTTCCCTTCCACAATGGGAAATTTTGAGTTCTGAAGCCATTCATTAATAAGGACACTTGTGGTGAGTTATATAGTGTTAACGCTTGGGTGAATGGTCCTTTTAATGCCTATGTGGTGTAATGTTGTAAACAAATGGTTCCACAACACCTTGTTGAAGGCTTTTTCTGCATCTATAAGGAGCAGGGCAGCCTCACCCTGTGTGTTCTTGTGTTAAGAATTATATTCCTGCCAGTAATACGGTAGGACTGTTTGAACCCTTCGTATGTTAAGGACAGAGGACCTTCCCTTAACAAAACCTGTCTGGTCTGCATGGATTATGTTTAAAAGTAGGTGGGATAGTCTATTTGCCTGAATTTTTGTAAAAATGTTGTAGTCCTGATTTAACAAGGATATTGATCTATAAGAGTAGGGTAATAAAGGGTCTCTGCCTGATTTGTGTATTATACTAATGTTGGCCTCCGAAAAAGGAGTAGATAAATTAACTGTGCCATCCAGCATGCTATTATATAGGTTCACTAGGGATAGACTTATCTCTGCATTCATAATCTTGTAAAATTCCCCTGGTAGACCGTCCGGTCCAGGGGCTTTAGTCAGTGAGATCGATTTAATTACGTCCTGCACTTCTTGTGAGATAACTCTTTGGTTGCGGACAGTGAGATTTTCTTCTATTTTAGGTAGGTTGATAGTTTCCCAGAATTAATTTTTTAGTGCTATGTCAACCTCCTGTCTCCCATATAAGCCTTGGTAGAAGTCTACAAACGTCCGTTGGATGTCAGTCTCCTTAGTGAATGTAATTGGGCCCTTCTGTATTGCTAGTTTAGAGGTTTTTTTTTAGTTAACTTAGTGATGTTTGCCAATAGTTTCCCTGTTCTATTCCCACATCTGTAATATCTATCTATAGTCTTAGAGTGAGCATAGTTATCTCTCTGTGTTTTAGCCTCTGTGAATTTGATTTTATTTACTATAGTGGAGTGTCTCAGATATTTATTTCTTGCATTCAGCAATTGTTTTAGAAGGAGTTGACTTCTCTCTTTGTGTTTTTTCTTAATACATCCTGCATAGGAGCATATAACCCCCCTAAGTACAACTTTTGCTGCTTCCCAAAAGAGCAAGTGATCTCCTATGTGTTCTGCATTCAGAGTTTGGTAGGAAAGCCACTCCTCCAGGATGTGTTTCCCGCAAGCCTGTCTAAAGAACGCTGCTCCATAACCTGTCCGCCTGCTCTGAGGCGACGGACAGAAATCAACCCGATCGAATACGATCGGGTTGATTGACACCCCCTGCTAGCGGCCGATTGGCCGCAAATCTGCAGGGGGCAGTATTGCACCAGAAGTTCACAAGCACTGCTGGTGCAATGATAAATGCAGACAGCGTATTCTGTCAGCATTTGTCGATGTGCACAGGACATGATATGCTACATTGTATCATGTCTGCTCGCACATTAATAAATTGACCCCATAGTCTCTAGCTTCTGGGTGTGTCTCTCTGCAGATATCTTGAATGTTCAGGGCCTTCTTGAAGGATCTGAGTATTGATGATTCTTTTTTTAATGTCTTTAAATGTGTGGCGTCACTTCTAATGTTGCTGGGTTTCTAAAATCTGCTGGTGTCTGTGGGGCTATATTAAAGTCTCCTCCTACAGTCATAGGGGAGGATGTGAAGTTTAGTATTTGGGACTGGAAAGAGTTCCAAAACTCTTTCTTCTGGGTTTGGGGACCATATACTCCTGCCAGTGTGAAAACTTGGTTCTGGATATTGAGATGCAACAGTATATATCTCTCTAATGGGTCAATTTTAGTTTTTATAATACGATGAGGAACGTTCTTTCTAAACAGTATAGGTACACCTCTTGCTCTCTTTGCCTCATAGGGTGTGAAAACAACTTCCCCTACCCAACTCTGTTTTAGCTTTCAATGCTCTATGATAGTTAAGTGGGTGAGCTGTATTCTCTGCTGCATGTACTTCAGCTTGATGTTTCATCTTTTTCTCTGCTTTCTTTTGTTTATTCACCATGATTCTGTCTCTCTTGGTATAACTGGTGTAATATTTCTGCATACAGTACTTCTCAGTCCCGCTGGACCCCACGGGGGGATGTGTTATGAGTTCAGACCGGTGGGGTTTCGAATCAGTTCATTGCCATATACCCATTAGGAGTAGAGCATATGTATAGGGGTATAATGGCTAGTTAGGGCATGAGCAGGCCATTGTCCTAGTGAGTCACATAAAGAGGTCTCTTGCAGCTGGTAACCCAATACATCTCAGGCTAGTAGTAATGGGAATCTACTTACAGTATTGTCAATAGGCTAGGTCTTATATACTATTGTAGTAGCCCCACGTGGGAATGACCGTTGCAGCACTATAGCCTATGGGTCCCAGGATAATCAGGATTTATCTGTCTGCTTGTATCTTGTGGGTCTCTCTTCACAATTGTTTACAGTGTGAGTGAATTATCTCATTTGCTGTGCGAGCTATATTAGCAGGCCTATTTCCCCTCAAGGTGTGTGGAAAGGAAGGAAAAGGCCGTTATGATGTCTCACCACTCGATCACCAGAGAACTTCCTTCGTGTTTGGACTCCGTTGTTCCTCTCATGAGTACTGCTGATCCCAGCTTTATCTGCTTAGCACTTGCAGCGTGATTGCTGTAGGTGAGTTTTGAGATGGAGCTGCCTATTTGCGCTTCTGGCGTCTTCGTTTCCCTTGGGCTCAGCTTTTCAAGGATGGCTTGTGCGAGCCTGTAAATGGTGATAGTTAGCCAATGTTAATGCGCGGAACACGGAGCTCTTTGCTCGCGCTGCTATCCCATTTCTTCGCCCACCGGAAGTCCCTTTTATATATTATCCGTAGGCAAAGTAACATGAACGAACCCGGAAGCGGAAACCAGATAACGCAAAGGTAACGCCGACAAGGCAAGTGGGTTGAGTACAGGTTGATATAGGGTAAGACTACTCCTACAAATTCAGGCTAATCAATGGTCAGCCTTTCTATCAAGGAATTTGCACTCTCACCTTCAATCAGCGTGTCAGGAGCAGAGGAGATACCAAGACAAAAGATCCGCACTCTCTGGACTTGCATCAAGTGAATAATTTTATTCAATACGTGATGTTTCAGGGGTTAAAAACAGTCCCATTCTTCAGACCAGGTCCAGACTAGGTCTGAAGAAGGGGACTGTTTGATCCCCGAAACGTCATGTATTGAATACAATTATTCACTTGATGCAAATCTAGAGAGTGCAGATCTTTTGTCTTGGTATGTGTGTATGTATATATATATAAAAGGTTTATATGCCGGTTCTTTGAAAGGACAAATTTCGGCTCTTTGTGTTATTTCATAGGAAGATTTCTAACCTTCCTGATGTTCATTGTTTTGTTCAGGCTAATCCAGATTAATCCTGTTTTTAGGCCTATTTCTCCTCCTTGGAGTCTTAACCTTTTATTAAAAGTTGTACAGGCTCCTCCTTTTGTGCCAATGCATAAATCTGACATCAAACTTCTTTCAAGGAAATTGCTGTTTCTTTTTGGCTATCTCTTCTTCTATAAGAGTTTATGAATTGTCTGCTCTCTCTTGTGAGTCTTCTTATCTGATTTTCTCCAACATAGGTGTGTCCGGTCCACGGCGTCATCCTTACTTGTGGGATATTCTCTTCCCCAACAGGAAATGGCAAAGAGTCCCAGCAAAGCTGGTCACATGATCCCTCCTAGGCTCCGCCTACCCCAGTCATTCTCTTTGCCGTTGCACAGGCAACATCTCCACGGAGATGGTTAAGAGTTTTTTGGTGTTTAAATGTAGTTTTTATTCTTCAATCAAGTGTTTGTTATTTTAAAATAGTGCTGGTATGTACTATTTACTCTGAAACAGAAAAGAGATGAAGATTTCTGTTTGTAAGAGGAAGATGATTTTAGCAGACGTTACTAAAATCGATTGCTGTTTCCACACAGGACTGTTGAGATGAAGTAACTTCAGTTGGGGGAAACAGTTGGCAGACTTTTCTGCTTAAGGTATGACTGGCCATATTTCTAACAAGACTATGTAATGCTGGAAGGCTGTCATTTCCCCTTATGGGGACCGGTAAGCCATTTTCTTAGTTAAGTAAAAGAATAAAGGGCTTCATAAGGGCTTAAAAAACTGGTAGACATTTTTCTGGGCTAAAACGATTGCTTTGCTAAGCATATTTTGCAGATTCTAACTCTTAATGGTTATTATAATCTTGGGGATTGTTTAGAAAAACGGCAGGCACTGTGTTGGACACCTTTTTCAGATGGGGGCCTTTTCTAGTTATAGACAGAGCCTCATTTTCTCCAACATAGGTGTGTCCGGTCCACGGCGTCATCCTTACTTGTGGGATATTCTCTTCCCCAACAGGAAATGGCAAAGAGCCCAGCAAAGCTGGTCACATGATCCCTCCTAGGCTCCGCCTACCCCAGTCATTCTCTTTGCCGTTGTACAGGCAACATCTCCACGGAGATGGCTTAGAGTTTTTTAGTGTTTAACTGTAGTTTTTATTATTCAATCAAGAGTTTGTTATTTTGAAATAGTGCTGGTATGTACTATTTACTCAGAAACAGAAAAGAGATGAAGATTTCTGTTTGTATGAGGAAAATGATTTTAGCAACCGTAACTAAAATCCATGGCTGTTCCACACAGGACTGTTGAGAGCAATTAACTTCAGTTGGGGGAACAGTGTGCAGTCTCTTGCTGCTTGAGGTATGACACATTCTAACAAGACGATGTAATGCTGGAAGCTGTCATTTTCCCTATGGGATCCGGTAAGCCATGTTTATTACGATCGTAAATAAGGGCTTCACAAGGGCTTATTAAGACTGTAGACTTTTTCTGGGCTAAATCGATTCATTATTAACACATATTTAGCCTTGAGGAATCATTTTATCTGGGTATTTTGATATAATAATATCGGCAGGCACTGTATTAGACACCTTATTCCTTAGGGGCTTTCCCAAAGCATAAGCAGAGCCTCATTTTCGCGCCGGTGTGGCGCACTTGTTTTTGAGAGGCATGGCATGCAGTCGCATGTGAGAGGAGCTCTGATACTTAGAAAAGACTTTCTGAAGGCGTCATTTGGTATCGTATTCCCCTTTGGGCTTGGTTGGGTCTCAGCAAAGCAGATACCAGGGACTGTAAAGGGGTTAAAGTTTAAAACGGCTCCGGTTCCGTTATTTTAAGGGTTAAAGCTTCCAAATTTGGTGTGCAATACTTTTAAGGCTTTAAGACACTGTGGTGAAAATTTGATAAATTTTGAACAATTCCTTCATGTTTTTTCGCAATTGCAGTAATAAAGTGTGTTCAGTTTAAAATTTAAAGTGACAGTAACGGTTTTATTTTAAAACGTTTTTGTACTTTGTTATCAAGTTTATGCCTGTTTAACATGTCTGAACTACCAGATAGACTGTGTTCTGAATGTGGGGAAGCCAGAATTCCTATTCATTTAAATAAATGTGATTTATGTGATAATGACAATGATGCCCAAGATGATTCCTCAAGTGAGGGGAGTAAGCATGGTACTGCATCATTCCCTCCTTCGTCTACACGAGTCTTGCCCACTCAGGAGGCCCCTAGTACATCTAGCGCGCCAATACTCCTTACTATGCAACAATTAACGGCTGTAATGGATAATTCTGTCAAAAACATTTTAGCCAAAATAAACACTTGTCAGCGTAAGCGCGGCTGCTCTGTTTTAGATACTGAAGAGCATGACGACGCTGATATTAATATCTCTGAAGGGCCCCTAACCCAGTCTGATGGGGCCAGGGAGGTTTTGTCTGAGGGAGAAATTACTGATTCAGGGAACATTTCTCAACAGGCTGAACCTGATGTGATTGCATTTAAATTTAAGTTGGAACATCTCCGCATTCTGCTTAAGGAGGTATTATCCACTCTGGATGATTGTGACAAGTTGGTCATCCCAGAGAAACTATGTAAAATGGACAAGTTCCTAGAGGTGCCGGGGCTCCCAGAAGCTTTTCCTATACCCAAGCGGGTGGCGGACATTGTTAATAAAGAATGGGAGAGGCCAGGTATTCCTTTCGTCCCTCCCCCCATATTTAAAAAATTGTTTCCTATGGTCGACCCCAGAAAGGACTTATGGCAGACAGTCCCCAAGGTCGAGGGAGCGGTTTCCACTTTAAACAAACGCACCACTATACCCATAGAGGATAGTTGTGCTTTCAAAGATCCTATGGATAAAAAATTAGAAGGTTTGCTTAAAAAGATGTTTGTTCAGCAGGGTTACCTTCTACAACCAATTTCATGCATTGTCCCTGTCGCTACAGCCGCATGTTTCTGGTTCGATGAGCTGATAAAGGCGGTCGATAGTGATTCTCCTCCTTATGAGGAGATTATGGACAGAATCAATGCTCTCAAATTGGCTAATTCTTTCACCCTCGACGCCACTTTGCAATTGGCTAGGTTAGCGGCTAAGAATTCTGGGTTTGCTATTGTGGCGCGCAGAGCGCTTTGGTTGAAATCTTGGTCGGCTGATGCGTCTTCCAAGAACAAGCTACTTAACATTCCTTTCAAGGGGAAAACGCTGTTTGGCCCTGACTTGAAAGAGATTATCTCTGATATCACTGGGGGTAAGGGCCACGCCCTTCCTCAGGATCGGCCTTTCAAGGCAAAAAATAAACCTAATTTTCGTCCCTTTCGTAGAAACGGACCAGCCCAAGGTGCTACGTCCTCTAAGCAAGAGGGTAATACTTCTCAAGCCAAGCCAGCTTGGAGACCAATGCAAGGCTGGAACAAAGGAAAGCAGGCCAAGAAACCTGCCACTGCTACCAAGACTGCATGAAATGTTGGCCCCCGATCCGGGACCGGATCTGGTGGGGGGCAGACTCTCTCTCTTCGCTCAGGCTTGGGCAAGAGATGTTCTGGATCCTTGGGCGCTAGAAATAGTCTCCCAAGGTTATCTTCTGGAATTCAAGGGACTTCCCCCAAGGGGGAGGTTCCACAGGTCTCAGTTGTCTTCAGACCACATAAAAAGACAGGCATTCTTACATTGTGTAGAAGACCTGTTAAAAATGGGAGTGATTCATCCTGTTCCATTAAGAGAACAAGGGATGGGGTTCTACTCCAATCTGTTCATAGTTCCCAAAAAAGAGGGAACGTTCAGACCAATCTTAGATCTCAAGATCTTAAACAAGTTTCTCAAGGTTCCATCGTTCAAGATGGAAACCATTCGAACTATTCTTCCTTCCATCCAGGAAGGTCAATTCATGACCACGGTGGATTTAAAGGATGCGTATCTACATATTCCTATCCACAAGGAACATCATCGGTTCCTAAGGTTCGCATTCCTGGACAAACATTACCAGTTCGTGGCGCTTCCTTTCGGATTAGCCACTGCTCCAAGGATTTTCACAAAGGTACTAGGGTCCCTTCTAGCTGTGCTAAGACCAAGGGGCATTGCTGTAGTACCTTACTTGGACGACATTTTGATTCAAGCGTCGTCCCTTCCTCAAGCAAAGGCTCACACGGACATCGTCCTGGCCTTTCTCAGATCTCACGGATGGAAAGTGAACGTGGAAAAGAGTTCTCTATCCCCGTCAACAAGGGTTCCCTTCTTGGGAACAATTATAGACTCCTTAGAAATGAGGATTTTTCTAACAGAGGCCAGAAAAACAAAACTTCTAGACTCTTGTCGGATACTTCATTCCGTTCCTCTTCCTTCCATAGCTCAGTGCATGGAAGTGATCGGGTTGATGGTAGCGGCAATGGACATAGTTCCTTTTGCGCGCATTCATCTAAGACCATTACAACTGTGCATGCTCAGTCAGTGGAATGGGGACTATACAGACTTGTCTCCGAAGATACAAGTAAATCAGAGGACCAGAGACTCACTCCGTTGGTGGATGTCCCTGGACAACCTGTCACAAGGGATGACATTCCGCAGACCAGAGTGGGTCATTGTCACGACCGACGCCAGTCTGATGGGCTGGGGCGCGGTCTGGGGATCCCTGAAAGCTCAGGGTATTTGGTCTCGGGAAGAATCTCTTCTACCGATAAATATTCTGGAACTGAGAGCGATATTCAATGCTCTCAAGGCTTGGCCTCAGCTAGCGAGGGCCAAGTTCATACGGTTTCAATCAGACAACATGACAACTGTTGCGTACATCAACCATCAGGGGGGAACAAGGAGTTCCCTAGCGATGGAAGAAGTGACCAAAATCATTCTATGGGCGGAGTCTCACTCCTGCCACCTGTCTGCTATCCACATCCCAGGAGTGGAAAATTGGGAAGCGGATTTTCTGAGTCGTCAGACATTGCATCCGGGGGAGTGGGAACTCCATCCGGAAATCTTTGCCCAAGTCACTCAGCTGTGGGGCATTCCAGACATGGATCTGATGGCCTCTCGTCAGAACTTCAAAGTTCCTTGCTACGGGTCCAGATCCAGGGATCCCAAGGCGGCTCTAGTGGATGCACTAGTAGCACCTTGGACCTTCAAACTAGCTTATGTGTTCCCGCCCTTTCCTCTCATCCCCAGGCTGGTAGCCAGGATCAATCAGGAGAGGGCGTCGGTGATCTTGATAGCTCCTGCGTGGCCACGCAGGACTTGGTATGCAGATCTGGTGAATATGTCATCGGCTCCACCTTGGAAGCTACCTTTGAGACGAGACCTTCTTGTTCAGGGTCCGTTCGAACATCCGAATCTGGTTTCACTCCAGCTGACTGCTTGGAGATTGAACGCTTGATTTTATCGAAGCGAGGGTTCTCAGATTCTGTTATCGATACTCTTGTTCAGGCCAGAAAGCCTGTAACTAGAAAGATTTACCACAAAATTTGGAAAAAATATATCTGTTGGTGTGAATCTAAAGGATTCCCTTGGGACAAGGTTAAGATTCCTAGGATCCTATCCTTCCTTCAAGAAGGATTGGAAAAAGGATTATCTGCAAGTTCCCTGAAGGGACAGATTTCTGCCTTGTCGGTGTTACTTCACAAAAAACTGGCTGCTGTGCCAGATGTTCAAGCTTTTGTTCAGGCTCTGGTTAGAATTAAGCCTGTTTACAAACCTTTGACTCCTCCTTGGAGTCTCAATTTAGTTCTTTCAGTTCTTCAGGGGGTTCCGTTTGAACCCTTGCATTCCGTTGATATTAAATTATTATCTTGGAAAGTTTTGTTTTTAGTTGCAATTTCTTCTGCCAGAAGAGTTTCAGAATTATCTGCTCTGCAGTGTTCTCCTCCTTATCTGGTGTTCCATGCAGATAAGGTGGTTTTACGTACTAAACCTGGTTTTCTTCCAAAAGTTGTTTCTAACAAAAACATTAACCAGGAGATTATCGTACCTTCTCTGTGTCCGAAACCAGTTTCAAAGAAGGAACGTTTGTTGCACAATTTGGATGTTGTTCGCGCTCTAAAATTCTATTTAGATGCTACAAAGGATTTTAGACAAACATCTTCCTTGTTTGTTGTTTATTCCGGTAAAAGGAGAGGTCAAAAAGCAACTTCTACCTCTCTCTCTTTTTGGATTAAAAGCATCATCAGATTGGCTTACGAGACTGCCGGACGGCAGCCTCCCGAAAGAATCACAGCTCATTCCACTAGGGCTGTGGCTTCCACATGGGCCTTCAAGAACGAGGCTTCTGTTGATCAGATATGTAGGGCAGCGACTTGGTCTTCACTGCACACTTTTACCAAATTTTACAAGTTTGATACTTTTGCTTCTTCTGAGGCTATTTTTGGGAGAAAGGTTTTGCAAGCCGTGGTGCCTTCCATTTAGGTGACCTGATTTGCTCCCTCCCTTCATCCGTGTCCTAAAGCTTTGGTATTGGTTCCCACAAGTAAGGATGACGCCGTGGACCGGCCACACCGATGTTGGAGAAAACAGAATTTATGTTTAACTGATAAATTACTTTCTCCAACGGTGTGTCCGGTCCACGGCCCGCCCTGGTTTTTTAATCAGGTCTGATAATTTATTTTCTTTAACTACAGTCACCACGGTACCATATGGTTTCTCCTATGCAAATATTCCTCCTTAACGTCGGTCGAATGACTGGGGTAGGCGGACCCTAGGAGGGATCATGTGACCAGCTTTGCTGGGCTCTTTGCCATTTCCTGTTGGGGAAGAGAATATCCCACAAGTAAGGATGACGCCGTGGACCGGACACACCGTTGGAGAAAGTAATTTATCAGGTAAACATAAATTCTGTTTTCGCGCCACTAATGCGCAGTTGTTTTTGGAGAGCAAGGCATGCATACGCATGTGTGAGGAGCTAAGAATCACAGAAAAAGCTTATAGAAGGCGTCATTTGGTATCGTATTCCCCTCTGGGCTTGGTTGGGTCTCAGCAAAGCATATAGCTGGGACTGTATAGGGGTTAAATGTAAAAACGGCTCCGGTTCCGTTAATTTAAGGGTTAAAGCTCTGAAATTTGGTGTGCAATACTTTTAAGGCTTTAAGACACTGTGGTGAAATTTTGGTGAATTTTGAACAATTCCTTCATACTTTTTCACATATTCAGTAATAAAGTGTTTTCAGTTTGAAATTTAAAGTGACAGTAACGGTTTTATTTTAAAACGTTTTTTGTGCTTTGTTGACAAGTTTAAGCCTGTTTAACATGTCTGTACCATCAGATAAGCTATGTTCTATATGTATGAAAACCAAGGTGTCTCCCCATTTAAATTTATGTGATAATTGTGCCATAGTGTCCAAACAAAGTAGGGACAACGATGCCACAGATAATGATATTGCCCAAGATGATTCCTCAAATGAGGGGAGCAAACATGATACTACATCATCCCCTTCTGTGTCTACACCAGTTTTGCCCACACAAGAGGCCCCTAGTACATCTAGTGCGCCAATTCTTATTACCATGCAACAATTAACGGCTGTAATGGATAACTCAATAGCAAACATTTTATCCAAAATGCCTACTTATCAGAGAAAGCGCGATTGCTCTGTTTTAAACACTGAAGAGCAAGAGGACGCTGATGATAACTGTTCTGACATACCCTCACACCAATCTGAAGGGGCCAGGAGGGAGGTTTTGTCTGAGGGAGAAATTTCAGATTCAGAAAAAATTTCTCAACAAGCTGAACCTGATGTTGTAACGTTTAAATTTAAATTAGAACATCTCCGCGCACTGCTTAAGGAGGTATTATCTACTCTGGATGATTGTGACAACTTGGTCATTCCAGAGAAATTATGTAAGATGGACAAGTTCCTAGAGGTTCCGGTGCCTCCCGACGCTTTTCCTATACCCAAGCGGGTGGCGGACATAGTAAATAAGGAGTGGGAAAGGCCCGGCATACCTTTTGTTCCCCCCCCTATATTTAAGAAATTATTTCCTATAGTCGACCCCAGAAAGGACTTATGGCAGACAGTCCCCAAGGTCGAGGGGGCGGTTTCTACTCTAAACAAACGCACTACTATTCCTATCGAAGATAGTTGTGCTTTCAAAGATCCTATGGATAAAAAATTAGAGGGTTTGCTTAAAAAGATTTTTGTTCAGCAAGGTTACCTTCTACAACCAATTTCATGCATTGTTCCTGTCACTACGGCAGCGTGTTTCTGGTTCGAGGAACTAGAAAAGTCGCTCAATAAAGAATCTTCGTATGAGGAGGTTATGGACAGAGTTCAAGCACTTAAATTGGCTAACTCTTTTATTTTAGATGCCGCTTTGCAATTAGCTAGATTAGCGGCGAAAAATTCAGGGTTTGCTATCGTGGCGCGCAGAGCGCTTTGGCTAAAGTCTTGGTCAGCGAATGTGTCTTCCAAGACAAAATTGCTTAACATCCCTTTCAAGGGTAAAACACTATTTGGACCTGATTTGAAAGAGATTATTTCAGACATCACCGGGGGAAAGGGCCACGCCCTCCCACAGGATAGGTCTTTTAAGGCTAAAAATAAGCCTAATTTTCGTCCCTTTCGCAGAAACGGACCAGCCTCTAACTCTACATCCTCTAAGCAAGAGGGTAATACTTCACAACCCAAACCAGCCTGGAGACCAATGCAAGGCTGGAACAAGGGTAAGCAGGCCAAGAAGCCTACCACTGCTACCAAAACAGCATGAAGGGATGGCCCCCGATCCGGGACCGGATCTGGTGGGGGGCAGACTTTCTCTCTTTGCTCAGGCTTGGGCAAGAGATGTTCAGGATCCTTGGGCGCTAGAAATAGTTTCTCAAGGTTATCTCCTGGAATTCAAGGAACTACCCCCAAGGGGGAGGTTCCACAGGTCTCAATTATCTTCAAACCAAATAAAAAGACAGGCATTCTTACATTGTGTAGAAGACCTGTTAAAGATGGGAGTGATACACCCAGTTCCAATAAGAGAACAAGGGATGGGTTTTTATTCCAACCTGTTCATAGTTCCCAAAAAAGAGGGAACATTCAGACCAATTTTGGATCTCAAGATTCTAAACAAATTTCTCAAGGTTCCATCGTTCAAAATGGAAACTATTCGAACGATCCTACCTACTATCCAGGAAAATCAATTTATGACTACCGTGGATTTAAAGGATGCGTACCTACATATTCCTATCCACAAGGAACATCATCAGTTCCTAAGGTTCGCTTTCCTGGACAAGCATTATCAGTTTGTGGCACTTCCATTCGGATTAGCCACTGCTCCAAGGATTTTCACAAAGGTACTAGGGTCCCTTCTAGCGGTTCTAAGACCAAGGGGCATTGCAGTAGTACCTTACTTGGACGACATCCTGATTCAAGCGTCGTCTCTGTCAAAAGCAAAGGCTCATACGGACATCGTCCTAGCCTTTCTCAGATCTCACGGATGGAAGGTGAACAAAGAAAAGAGTTCTCTGTCCCCATCAACAAGAGTTCCCTTCTTGGGAACGATAATAGATTCCTTAGAAATTAGGATTTTTCTGACAGAGGTCAGAAAATCAAAAATTCTAAGCTCTTGTCAGGTACTTCATTCTGTTCTTCGTCCTTCCATAGCGCAGTGCATGGAAGTAATAGGATTGATGGTTGCAGCAATGGACATAGTTCCTTTTGCACGAATTCATCTAAGACCATTACAACTGTGCATGCTCAGACAGTGGAATGGGGATTATACAGACTTGTCTCCGACGATTCAAGTAGATCAAAAGACCAGAGATTCACTCCGTTGGTGGCTGACCCTGGACAATCTGTCACAGGGAATGAGCTTCCGCAGACCAGAGTGGATCATTGTCACAACCGACGCCAGCCTGGTGGGCTGGGGTGCGGTCTGGGAACCCCTGAAAGCTCAGGGTCTATGGTCTCGGGAAGAATCTCTTCTCCCGATAAACATTCTGGAACTGAGAGCGATATTCAATGCTCTCAAAGCTTGGCCTCAACTAGCAAAGGCCAAATTCATAAGGTTTCAATCAGACAGCATGACAACTGTTGCATATATCAATCATCAGGGGGGAACAAGGAGTTCCCTGGCGATGGAAGAAGTGACCAAAATAATTCAATGATAGCTCCTGCGTGGCCACGCAGGACTTGGTATGCAGACCTGGTGAATATGTCATCGGCTCCACCATGGAAGCTACCTTTGAGACAGGACCTTCTTGTTCAAGGTCCATTCGAACATCCGAATCTGGTTTCCCTCCAACTGACGGCTTGGAAATTGAACGCTTGATTTTATCAAAGCGTGGGTTTTCAGATTCTGTAATAGATACTCTGATTCAGGCTAGAAAGCCTGTAACTAGAAAAATTTACCATAAAATATGGAAAAAATATATCTATTGGTGTGAATCTAAAGGATTCCCTTGGAACAAGATAAAAATTCCTAAGATTCTATCCTTTCTACAAGAAGGTTTGGAGAAAGGATTATCTGCAAGTTCTCTGAAGGGACAGATCTCTGCTTTATCTGTTTTACTTCACAAAAGACTGGCAGCTGTGCCAGATGTTCAAGCATTTGTTCAGGCTCTGGTTAGGATCAAGCCTGTTTACAGACCTTTGACTCCTCCCTGGAGTCTAAATCTAGTTCTTTCAGTTCTTCAAGGGGTTCCGTTTGAACCCTTACATTCCGTAGATATTAAGTTATTATCTTGGAAAGTTTTGTTTTTGGTTGCAATTTCTTCTGCTAGAAGAGTTTCAGAGTTATCTGCTCTGCAGTGTTCTCCTCCTTATCTGGTGTTCCATGCAGATAAGGTGGTTTTGCGTACTAAGCCTGGTTTTCTTCCGAAAGTTGTTTCTAACAAAAATATTAACCAGGAGATAGTTGTTCCTTCTTTGTGTCCGAATCCAGTTTCAAAGAAGGAACGTTTGTTACACAATTTGGACCTAGTCCGTGCTCTAAAATTCTATTTAGAGGCTACTAAAGATTTCAGACAAACATCTTCCTTGTTTGTTGTTTATTCTGGTAAAAGGAGAGGTCAAAAAGCGACTTCTACCTCTCTTTCCTTTTGGCTTAAAAGCATTATCCGATTGGCTTATGAGACTGCCGGACGGCAGCCTCCTGAAAGAATCACAGCTCACTCTACTAGGGCTGTGGCTTCCACATGGGCCTTCAAGAACGAGGCTTCTGTTGACCAGATATGTAAGGCAGCGACTTGGTCTTCACTGCACACTTTTGCCAAATTTTACAAATTTGATACTTTTGCTTCTTCGGAGGCTATTTTTGGGAGAAAGGTTTTGCAAGCTGTGGTGCCTTCCGTTTAGGTGACCTGATTTGCTCCCTCCCTTCATCCGTGTCCTAAAGCTTTGGTATTGGTTCCCACAAGTAAGGATGACGCCGTGGACCGGACACACCTATGTTGGAGAAAACAGAATTTATGCTTACCTGATAAATTACTTTCTCCAACGGTGTGTCCGGTCCACGGCCCGCCCTGGTTTTTTTAATCAGGTCTGATGAATTATTTTCTCTAACTACAGTCACCACGGTATCATATGATTTCTCCTATATATATTTCCTCCTGTCCGTCGGTCGAATGACTGGGGTAGGCGGAGCCTAGGAGGGATCATGTGACCAGCTTTGCTGGGACTCTTTGCCATTTCCTGTTGGGGAAGAGAATATCCCACAAGTAAGGATGACGCCGTGGACCGGACACACCGTTGGAGAAAGTAATTTATCAGGTAAGCATAAATTCTGTTTTTCCATCAAAATAAAGCAGTTTTGCGGGCTATGTTTACATTTCCATCTTAATGGGAAGAGAGTCCACTGCTTCATTCATTACTTGTGGGAAATAAGAACCTGGCCACCAGGAGGAGGCAAAGATACCCCAGCCAAAGGCTTAAATTCCTCCTTCACTCCCCTCATCCCTCAGTCATTCTTTGCCTTTCGTCACAGGAGGTTGGCAGAGAAGTATTGGAGGATTCAGAGTAGTCTCTTATGGAGGATAGTACTCTTCGAAATGGAACTGGAGTTTTAAGTAATCCTGTCAGCCTCTCAGTGAGAGCATGGAGAAAAGTCCGGAGATGCAGGGAGTGTCGTCTCTGCAAAGCTATCCCGACTCATGTTAAAGGGACACTGTACCCAAAATATTTCTTTCGTGATTCAGATTGAGCATGAAATTTTAAGAAACTTTCTAATTTACTCCTATTATCAATTTTTCTTCGTTCTCTTGCTATCATTATTTGAAAAAGAAGGCATCTAAGTTTTTTTTTGGTTTCAGTACTCTGGACAGCACTTTATTATTGGTGGATGAATTTATCCACCAATCAGCAAGGACAACCCAGGTTGTTCACCAAAAATGGGCCGGCATTTAAACTTACATTCTTGCATTTCAAATAAATATACCAAGAGAATGAAGACAATTTGATAATAGGAGTAAATTAGAAAGTTGCTTAAAATTTCATGCTCAATCTGAATCACGAAAGAAATTTTTTGGGTACAGTGTCCCTTTAACCGATCCTTGGCAATCAGCGTTGACGAGTTTCACTGCCTTCCTTTATTCACTCAAGTCCATGTCAGGAGGGATGCTACTAACCTGTCACACTTGAAGGGCCGTGTTCCTGTTCCACGGCATAGATTCTGGTAAGATCGTTTAATTTATACACATATGATAACGCAAGAAAACAGGGTCACAGTGTGTTTCCTTTTATCTGTATAGAATCAAGGGTAAATATCCCTGGAAAGGGGATTATTGAACAGGGGGGGATTTATGCATAATATCTTTGTGTTAATGCTACGTCATGTGTTGTGAGATGAGGCTCTAGCAATGTGTGAACAGTCAGGTGAAGATTGGCGTCGTCTGTTTTTGGCGCGTTTTCTCTATAGTGCAGGGGCGGTCCTGCATGGCACTCCATGTGACCGGGTGTGGCCTCTTCAACTTCCTCTTTCCTGATCGACATTTGTTGGAGATGTAACGGTTTCTCCATGGTCCGGGTCATAGGAGGTGGTGACTGCCCCGGCCATTAGTGTATAAAGGTGCCATTTAATCTATCTCAGTCCGTATTAAATGCGCAAGCTATGGAGGACTCCGATATATTAGAAGATACTCCCTCTTTAATAAAATCTAATACATGTGTTTATTGTGAGGAGGTACAAGTTGATCCGCCTGCTCAACTGGCATCCACATGCTTTGATAAGAGTGCAATATCTAAAAAGAATAAGATATTAATACTACTGAGCCGCCCACCTCTGAGGGTTCTCCGTCCCGCGAGGTGCGTTCCCAACATTCATCTCCAATTACACATGTAGCTCCCCAGGGCCCTACTAATCCTCCTGCGAGAGGGGCCTCGTGGCCTCCAGATTACGCTGCACAGTTGCAAGAGGTGGTTTCTATGGCCTTCAATGCCTGACCACGCCCTGCGAAACGCAAGCGTAAGTAAAGACATAGCCTTACGTCCCAGGGGTCATCTACTCCGTTGGATGTCTCTGAGAGATTATCTAATGAGGACGCCTCCGACTCGTCGGAGGGCGCTCTCTCTGGGATGGAACCGGCGTCTTCTAGACCTCCGGCTACAGGGGAGCAAGCTTTTTACTGAAACAAGTGCTTGCTACGGTGGAGGTTTCCGAAACAGAAGATTCCTGAAGAACCTTTGATCCCTAAGCTAGATAGGGTTTATGAGGACTACGATTATTAAAAATAAGTGAGAGAAAATGGGCTCGTCTTTTTCTCCCTCTACCTCTTTTAAAAAGCTGTTCCCCGTTCCGTACTCCCACCTTGAGCTATGGGGGGGGGCATTCCTAAGGTGGATGGAGCTATCTCCACGCTTGTACGACTATTTCCCTCGAGGATAGTTCTTTGTTCAAAGGGCCCATGGATAAGAAGTTAGAATCCATGGTGAGAAAAATGTTCCAACTCACAGGGTTTGTTTTCCAACCGACAGCGGCGATAGCTGCGGTGCCTGGAGCGGCTACCTATTGGTGTGACGCACTGTCAGCTATGGTCGAGGTGGAGACTCCCCTCAAGGAGATATAGGAAGGCCTTAAGGGTAGCTAATACTTTTATCTGTGATGCAAACATGCAGGTTATTCGCCTGAATGCCAAGACATCAGGTTTCTCTGTTCTAGCCCGCAGGGCTCTATGGTTAAAGTTGTAGTCTGCTGACATGACTTCCAAGACTAGATTACTATCCCTTCCGTTTCAGGGGAAAGTCCTTTTTGGTCCAGGCCTGGACTCTATCGTATCCACGGTTACAGGAGGCAAGGTTGCTTTCCTTTCGCAGGATATGAAGAATAAGCCTAAGGGCTCTACTTTTCGTCCCTTTTGTTTGGACAAGTCTCAACGCCAGCAGTCTACTGCGAAGACCGAGCAGTCCAAAGGATCTTGGAAGCCAGCTCAATCTTGGAACAAGTCCAAGCAGAGCAAGAAGCCCGCCAAAACAAAATTCGTCATGAAGGGGCGCCCCCGATCCACCGCTGGATGGCGTAGGGGGCAGACTATCTCTGTTTGCAGAGGCTTGGATGAAAGACGTCCAGGATCCTTGGGTTCTGGAGGTTATAACCCAGGGTTACAGGATAGGCTTCAGGACTCATCCGCCCAGGGGCAGATTCCTCCTGTCAAACCTATCCTCAAGACCAGAGAAGAGAGGCGCCTTTCTAGAGTGCGTGTGGGATCTCTCATCTCTCGGAGTAATCGTTCCAGTACCTCTAACAGATAGGGGTCTAGGTTACTATTCAAACCTTTTCGTGGTCCCAAAGAAGGAGCGCACATTTTGCCCAATTCTGGACCTAAAGTGTCCTAAACAAGTTTCTGTCAGTGCCATCGTTCAAAATGGAGACGATCAGATCGATCCTGCCCCTAGTTCAAGAGTGCAATTTATGACGACAATAGACTTGAAGGATGCCTACCTTTACGTGCCAATCCACATGGACCATGTCAGGTTCCTAAGATTCACATCTCTGGACCAACACTTCCAGTTTGTGGCCCTACCATTTGGTCTGGCGACTGCCCCAAGAGTCTTTAAGATGGTTTTGGGGGTGCTGCTCGTGGTAGAGAGAGCCAGAGGTATTGCTGTGGCTCCTTATCTGGATGATATTCTTGTCCAGGCTCCGTCCTGCAGTCTCACGGAGGACCACTCAAGGGCTCTTCTTCTCCTTTGATACCATGGATGGAAGATAAACGAAGGAAAGATTTATCTGGTTCCCAGCAACAGGGTGGAGTTCCTGGGTTCCATAATAGATTCCATATCTATGAAGATATTCTTGACAGATCATAGTCGTTCCAAGATTGCATCCAGCTGTCTTGCCCTTCAGACCTCCTCAAGGCCATCTGTGGCCAGGTGTATGGAGGTGATTGGGCTCATGGTATCCAGCATAGATGTCATTCCATTTGCCAGGTTCCATCTCAGACCTCTTCAGTTATGCATGTTCAGACAATGGAACAGCGATCACTCAGATCTATCCCAACAGATCTCTCTGGACTACAGAGTGAGGGAATCCCACTCTTGGTAGATCCGTCCGGGTCAGCTGGCCCAGGGGACATCCTTCTTGAGGCCATCCTGGGAGATTGTGACCACGGACACAAGTCTATCAGGATAGGGAGCTGTTTGGGGTGCCAGAAGGGCACAGGGCAGGTGGACTGGAGGAGTCGACTCTACCAATAAATATTCTGGAACTTCGAGCGATATTCAACGCTCTTAGGGCTTGGCCCCACCTGGGGTCATCCAGATTCATCAGATTCCAGTCGGACAGCATTACCTCGGTGGCTTACATAAACCATCAGGGCGGGAACGAGAAGCTCCCTAGCTCAGATTCTAGAATGTTCAGATTCTCATAATTGTTCGCTCTCAGCGATCCACATTCCGGGTGAGGACAACTGGGAAGCGGACTTTCTCAGCAGACAGTTTCATCCAGGGGAATAGTCTCTCCATCCCAAGGTGTTTGCGGAGGTCTGTAACAGATGGGGGACGCCGGAGGTAAGACCTCATGGCGTCAAGACTCAACTTCAAGTTACCCAGATACGGGTCGCGGTCCAGGGACCCACAGGCAGGGCTGGTAGATGCCTTAGTGGTGCCTTGGGAGTTCAACCTAATTTACATATTTCCACTGTTGCCACTTCTTCCTCGAGTGGTGGCCCGCATAAAACAGGAGCAAGCTTTGACCATTCAGATTGCTCCGTTGTGTCCGCGGAGGTCGTGGTTTGCGGATCTGGTGGGGATGTCTTCTCCGTGGAGGTTTACCTGGCGCAGAGATCTGCTGTTTCAGGGTCTCTTTCTACACCAAAATCTCGATTCTCTGAGCTGACTGCGTGGAGATTAAACGCCTAATCTTGGCTAAGAGAGGTTTTTCTGAGAGTAATTGATACTCTCATCCAGGCCAGAAAGCCTGTCACTCATTGCATCTGTCATAAGGTGTGGATGACCTACTTATCCTAGTGCGAGGAACGTGGATATCCCTGGCACAAGGTTAGGGTTTCTAGGATTCTGGCCTTTCTGCCGGATGGACTGGATAAGGGTCTTTCTGCCAATTCCTTGTGGGAATTAAGAACCTTGCCACCAGGAGGAGGCAAAGACACCCCAGCCAAAGACTTAAATACCTCCCCCACTCCCCTCACCCCCCAGTTATTCTTTGCTTTTCATCACAGGAGATTGGCAGAGATGTGCCGTAAATATTTGGAGTAGTCTCTTATGGAGGGTAGAACTCTTTGAAATGGGACCAGCGTTTTAATTAGTCCCGTCAGCCTCTCAGTGAGAGCATGAGTGAATGTTAGTCCTATTAACTGTGTATATTGTGAGGAGGTTCCAGTCGAGCCGCCTACGCAACTCTATTCCACATGCTTTGACAATATTCCGGAAGATTTTCCAACTCACGGGCTACGTTTTCTAACCGGCGGCGGCAGTCGCTGCGGTGGCTGATGCGGCTACCAATTGGTGTGACGCTCTATCAGCAGTGTTCGAGGTAGAGATTCCACTCAATGAGATTCTAGAACGAATAAAAGCCTTAAGGGTAGCACATTCGTTCATGATGTCTAAGCATTCACCTGAATGCTTAGACATCATGTTTTTCTGTTTTAGCCCGCAGGGCTCTGTGGATGAAGTCGTGGTCTGCTGACATGACTTCCAAGTCTCGCTTACTTTCTCTTCCATTCAAGGGGAAAGTTTTTCTTTGGCCCGGGCCTGGATTCTATCATATCTACGGTCATCGGTGGCAAGGGTGACTTCTTGCCTCAGGTTAAGAAGGCCAAGCCTAAGGAATCTACTTTTCGCCCCTTTCGTGCGGATAAGTCTCAGTGCCAGCAACCTGCCGCAAAGTCTGAGCAATCCAAGGGATCTTGGAAACCAGCTAACTCTTGGAACAAGTCCAAGCAGAACAAGAAGCCCGCCGAATGAAAGTGGGCATGTAGGGGCGGCCCCTGATCCCTCCTCGGATCAGGTAGGGGGCAGACTATCTTTTTTTGCGGAGGCCTGGATAAGAGACATTATAGACCCTTGGGTTCTGGAGTTTGTAGCCAAGGGTTAAAGAATAGGTTTCAAATAATATCCTCACAGGTGTGTGAGGGATCCCTCATCTCTTGGGGTAATCGTCTCTGTTCCTCCAGCAGAAAGAGGGTATTATTCAAACTTTTTCTTGGTCCCAAAGGAGGGTCACGTTTCGTCCAATTCTGGACCTAAAGGCACTTAACAAGTTTTTGTCAGTTCCATCGTTCAAGATGGAGACAATCAGGTCAATCTTGCCCCTGGTTCAAGAAGGGCAATTCATGACGACTATAGACACCTTCACGTTCCAATCCACAAGGATCACTTCAGGTTTCTAAGATTCGCTTTCCTGGACCAGCACTTCCATTTTGTGGCACTTCCATTTGGTCTGGCGACTGCCCCAGGAGTTTTTACAAAGGTTCTGGGAGCTCTTCTCACAGTAGCGAGAGCTAGAGGGATTGCAGTGGCACCTTATCTGGACAGTATCCTGGTCCAGGATCCGTCCTACAGTCTTGCGGAGGATCACTCGAGAACTCTTCTACTTCTCCTTCGGTCCCATGGGTGGAAGATAAATGAAGGAAAGAGTTCATTGGTCCCCAGCAACAGGGTGGAATTCCTGGGTACGATAATAGATTCTTCAGCAATGAAGATATTCTTGACAGATCAGAGACGTTGCAATCTTGCGTCCAACTGTCTAGCTCTTCAGACACCCTCCAGTACATCTGTGGACAGGAGGTGATCAGGCTCATGGTATCCAGCATAGATGTCATTCCATATCAGCCCTCTTCAGCTGTGCATGTTGAGACAATGGAATGGCGATCATTCTGATCTGTCCCAACAGATATCTTTGGACAGACCGGTGAGAGAGTCCCTATCTTGGTGGACCCAACTGGGGCAGTTGTCACAGGGGACATCCTTTTTGAGACCATCATGGGAGATTGTGACCACGGATGCAAGTCTATCAGGATGGGGAGCTGTTTGGGGTGCGAGAAATGCACAGGGCAGATGGACTCGAGAAGAGTCGAGTCTACCTATAAATATTTTGGAACTTTGAGCGATATTCAATGCTCTAAGGGTTGGCCCCTTCTGGGTTTGTCCCGATTCATCAGATTCCAATCGGACAACATTACCTCAGTGGCTTACATAAACCACCAGGAGGGGCGAGAAGCTCCCTAGCCATGAGGGAAGTATCTCGGATTCTGGAATGGGCAGACCCACAATTGTTCGCTCTGAGTGATCCAGATTTCGGGTGTGAACTGGGAAGCAGACTTTCTGAGCAGACAGAAGTTTCATCCAGGGGAATGGTCTCTCCATCCCGAGATGTTCGCGGAGATCTGCAGCAGATGGTGGATGCCAGAGATAGACCTCATGGCGTCCAGACTCAATTGCAAGCTACCCAGATACGGGTCGCGATCCAGGTATCCCCAGGCGGAACTGATAGATGCCTTGGCAGTACCTTGGGACTTCAACCTAATTTACATATTTCCACCGTTGCCTCTTCTAGCTCGTGTAGTGGCCCACATCAAGCAGGAGCAAGCTTCTGCTATTCTGATTGCTCTGTTGTGGCCGAGGAGGATGTGGTTAGCGGATCTTGTGGGGATGTCGCCATCTCCGCCGTGGAGGTTACCTTGTCACAGGGATCTGCTGGTTCAGTGTAATTTTCTACATCAAGATCTCGATTCTCTGAGGCTGACTGTGTGGAGATTGAACGAATAGTCTTAGCCAAGAGAGGATTTTCGGAAAAAGTGATTGACACTCTCATTCATGTCAGGAAGCCGGTCACTCAACGCATCTACCACAAGGTGTGGAGGACCTACTTGTCCTGGTGTGAGGAACAAGGATATCCCTGGCATAAGCTCAGGGTATCTAGGATTTTGGCCTTTCTCCAGGATGGATAAGGGTCTTGCCACCAGTTCCCTTAGGGGACAGATCTCAGCTTTATCTGTACTGTTGAATAAGAAGCTTGCGGAGCTTCCTGACATTCAGTCCTTTGTACCAGGCTCTGGTTAGGATCAGGCCTGTATTTAGATATCTGGCTCCTCCTTGGAGCTTAAACTTGGTTCTTAAGGTTTTGCAGAGGGCTCCGTTTGAGCCTATGCATGCCCTTGACATTAAGGTTCTTTTATAGAAAGTACTATTTTTACTGGCTATTGCTTCGGCACGCAGAGTCTCTGAGCTGGCGGCCTTGCAATGTGAGCCTCCCTACTTGTTTTTTCATGCTAATAAGGCTGTTCTGCGCACTGGATTGGGATTCCTTCCCAAGGTGGTGTTGAGTCGTAATATCAATCAGGAAATAGTAGTTCCTTCTTTGTGTCCTAACCCTTCTTCTTCGAAGGAGAGGTTACCTCATAATTTGGACGTGGTTCATGACTTGAAGTTTTATCTTCAGACCACGAAGGAGTTCAGGCAGACCTCGTCTTTATTTGTGGTGTATTTAGGGAAGTGCAGGGGGCAAAGGGCCTCTGCTACTTCTCTATCCTTTTGGTTGAGGAGTATGATCCGTCTGGCATATGAGACAGTGGGACACAAGCCTCCTCAGAGGATTACAGCTCACTCGACTAGAGCTGTGGCCTCTTCTTGGGCCTTTAAGAATGAGGCTTCTATGGAGCAGATTTGTAAGGCGGCCACTTGGTCTTCCTTACATACTTTTGCAAAATTTTATAAATTTTATGTTTTTGCTTCAGCGAAAGCAGCTTTTGGGGGAGAGGTTCTGCAGGCTGTGGTGCCCTCAGTTTTGGGTCCACCTCCTTTTGCCCTCCCGTTTTTTTCATTCAGTGTCCTCTAGAGCTTGGGTATTTGTTCCCACGTGTATTGAATGAAGCAGTGGACTCTCCTCCTATTAAGATGGAAAACATAAATTATGCTTACCTGGTAATTTCATTTCCATCTGTTGGAGGAGAGTCCACTGCCCCCACCAGTGACTCTGGTGGGCGGACCCTGATATTTCTCCTACTGTTCCTTGTTCTCTTGGCAGAATGGCTGGGGGATGAGGGTAGTGGGGGAAGTATTTAAGCCTTTGGCTGGGGTGGCTTTGCCTTCTCATGGTGGCCAGGTTCTTAATTCCTACAAGTAATGAATGAAGCAGTGGACTCTCCTCCTATATATATATATTTTTTTTTTAATCCCTCTTTATTGTTACTTGTAGACTTCCACATCTTGGATATTATTTCCCAAACGTGACAGGTCGTGTACTCTCGCCACCTATATGAAAGAAAACACAAATTTATATCTTTCCTTATAAATTAATTTCTTTCATGGTGGCGAGAGCCCATGAGCACCGGTTTGGGGTTTATTTTCAGTCACAGATGAAGGGGTGAGCCGAAACACACCTGACCGTCGCTCTACATGTAGCATTAATGATTTTTTAATGTACTTTCCCTTGGTCTTACCCATGTTTTTTTTTTTTTTTTTTTTTTTGTCTAAGCACTTATTTTTTCCCCTGCTCTTAATTTTGGCTTTTACTCCTTCTAAATACCTCACCACTTGGCTATACATCAAACTAAGGTATGAGTGAGGTGGTAGGGGTTTTATAGGCTTTTGGTGTTTGAGAAACTATGGCCTAGATTTAGAGTTTGGCGTTAGCCGTCAAAACCAGCGTTAGAGGCTCTTAATGCTGGTTTTGGGCTACCGCTGGTATTTAGAGTCGTGTAGGTAAGGGTCTAACGCTCACTTTCCAGCCGTGACTTTTCCATACCGCAGATCCCCCTACGCCATTTGCGTATCCTATCTTTTCAATGGGATCTTTCTAACGCCGGTATTTAGAGTCGTGGCTGAAGTGAGCGTTAGAAATCTAACGACAAAACTCCAGCCACAGAAAAAAGTCAGTAGTTAAGAGCTTTCTGGGCTAACGCCGGTTCATAAAGCTCTTAACTACTGTGCTCTAAAGTACACTAACACCCATAAACTACCTATGTACCCCTAAACCGAGGTCCCCCCACATCGCCACCACTCTATTAAAATTTTTTAACCCCTAATCTGCCGACCGCACACCGCCGCCACCTACGTTATCCCTATGTACCCCTAATCTGCTGCCCCTAACACCGCCGACCCCTATATTATATTTATTAACCCCTAATCTGCCGCCCCCAACGTCGCCTCCACCTACCTACACTTATTAACCCCTAATCTGCCGACCGGACCTCACCGCTACTATAATAAATGTATTAACTCCTAAAGCTAACACCCCCCTAACTTAAATATAATTTAAATCTAACGAAATAAATTAACTCTTATTAAATAAATTATTCCTATTTAAAGCTAAATACTTACCTGTAAAATAAACCCTAATATAGCTACAATATAAATTATAACTATATTGTAGCTATTTTAGGAGTAATATTTATTTTACAGGCAACTTTGTAATTATTTTAACCAGGTACAATAGCTATTAAATAGTTAATAACTATTTAATAGTTACCTAGTTAAAATAATTACAAAATTACCTGTAAAATAAATCCTAACCTAAGTTACAATTAAACTTAACACTACACTATCAATAAATAAATTAAATAATATACCTACAATTACCTACAATTAAACCTAACACTACACTATCAATAAATTAATTAAATACAATACCTACAAATAAATACAATGAAATAAACTAACTAAAGTACAAAAAATAAAAAAGAACTAAGTTACAAAAAAATAAAAAAATATTTACAAACATTAGAAAAATATTACAACAATTTTAAACTAATTACACCTACTCTAAGCCCCCTAATAAAATAACAAAGACCCCCAAAATAAAAAAATGCCCTACCCTATTCTAAAATTAAAATAGAAAAGCTCTTTTACCTTACCAGCCCTGAAAAGGGCCCTTTGCGGGGCATGCCCCAAAGAATTCAGCTCTTTTGCCTGTAAAAAAAAACCCATACAATACCCCCCCCCCCAACATTACAACCCACCACCCACATACCCCTAATCTAACCCAAACCCCCCTTAAATAAACCTAACACTAAGCCCCTGAAGATCTTCCTACCTTGTCTTCACCGATCGGTCCAGAAGAGCCTCCGATGTCTTGAACCAAGCCCAAGCGGGGGGCTGAAGATGTCCATGATCCAGGTGAAGTCTTCATCCAAGCGGGAGCTGAAGAGGTCCATGATCCGGCTGAAGTCTTCTATCAAGCGGCATCTTCAATCTTCTTTCTTCCGGATCCATGTTCATCCCGCCGACGCGGAACATCCATCTTCACCGACGACTTCCCGACGAATGACGGTTCCTTTAAGGGACGTCATCCAAGATGGCATCCCTCGAATTCCGATTGGCTGATAGGATTCTATCAGCCAATCGGAATTAAGGTAGGACAATTCTGATTGGCTGATGGAATCAGCCAATCAGATTCAAGTTCAATCCGATTGGCTGATCCGATCAGCCAATCAGATTGAGTTTGCATTCTATTGGCTGATCGGAACAGCCAATAGAATGCGAGCTCAATCTGATTGGCTGATTGGATCAGCCAATCGGATTGAACTTGAATCCGATTGGCTGATTCCATCAGCCAATCAGAATTTTCCTACCTTAATTCCGATTGGCTTATAGAATCCTATCAGCCAATCGGAATTCGAGGGACGCCATCTTGGATGACGTCCCTTAAAGGAACCGTCATTCGTCGGGAAGTCGTCCGTGAAGATGGATGTTCCGCGTCGGCGGGATGAACATGGATCCGGAAGAAAGAAGATTGAAGATGCCGCTTGATAGAAGACTTCAGCCGGATCATGGACCTCTTCAGCTCCCGCTTGGATGAAGGCTTCAGTCGGATCATGGACCTCTTCAGCTCCCGCTTGGATGAAGACTTCAGCCGGATCATGGACATCTTCAGCCCCCCGCTTGGGCTTGGATCAAGACATCGGAGGCTCTTCTGGACCGATCGGTGAACCCGGTGTGGTGAAGACAAGGTAGGAAGATCTTCAGAGGCTTAGTGTTAGGTTTATTTAAGGGGGGTTTGGGTTAGATTAGGGGTATGTGGGTGGTGGGTTGTAATGTTGGGGGGGGGGTATTGTATGTTTTTTTTTTACAGGCAAAAGAGCTGAATTCTTTGGGGCATGCCCCGCAATTGCCCTTTTCAGGGCTGGTAAGGTAAAAGAGCTTTTCTATTTTAATTTTAGAATAGGGTAGGGCATTTTTTTATTTTGGGGGTCTTTGTTATTTTATTAGGGGGCTTAGAGTAGGTGTAATTAGTTTAAAATTGTCATATTTTTCTAATGTTTGTAAATATTTTTTTAGTTTTTGTAACTTAGTTCTTTTTTATTTTTTGTACTTTAGTTTATTTCATTGTATTTATTTGTAGGTATTGTATTTAATTAATTTATTGATAGTGTAGTGTTAGGTTTAATTGTAGGTATTTAATTTAATTTATTTATTGATAGTGTAGTGTTAGGTTTAATTGTAACTTAGGTTAGGATTTATTTTACAGGTAATTTTGTAATTATTTTAACTAGGTAACTATTAAATAGTTATTAACTATTTAATAGCTATTGTACCTGGTTAAAATAATTACAAAGTTGCCTGTAAAATAAATATTACTCCTAAAATAGCTACAATATAGTTATAATTTATATTGTAGCTATATTAGGGTTTATTTTACAGGTAAGTATTTAGCTTTAAATAGGAATAATTTATTTAATAAGAGTTAATTTATTTCGTTAGATTTAAATTATATTTAAGTTAGGGGGGTGTTAGTGTTAGGGTTAGACTTAGCTTTAGGGGTTAATACATTTATTATAGTAGCAGTGAGGTCCGGTTGGCAGATTAGGGGTTAATTATTGTAGGTAGGTGGAGGCGACGTTGGGGGCGGCAGATTAGGGGTTAATAAATATAATATAGGGGTCGGCGGTGTTAGGGGCAGCAGATTAGGGGTACATAGATATAATGTAGGTTGCGGCGGTGTACGGAGCGGCAGATTAGGGGTTAAAAAAAATATGTAGGTGTCAGCGATAGCGGGGGCGGCAGATTAGGGGTTAACAAGTGTAATGCTAGGGGTGTTTAGACTCGGGGTACATGTTAGAGTGTTAGGTGCAGACTTAGGAAGTGTTTCCCCATAGGAAACAATGGGGCTGCGTTAGGAGCTTATGTTGCTTTTTTGCAGGTGTTAGGTTTTTTTTCAGCTCAAACTGCCCCATTGTTTTCTATGGGGGAATCGTGCACGAGCACGTTTTTGAAGCTGGCCGCGTCCGTAAGCACCGCTGGTATTGAGAGTTGCAGTGGCGGTAAATTATACTCTACGCTCCCTTTTTGGAGCCTAACGCAGCCATTTTGTGAACTCTAAATACCAGCTGTATTTAAAAGGTGCGGGGAAAAATAAAGCATGTGTTACCTACACGGGTCGTTACCGACAAAACTCTAAATCTAGGCGTAAGCCTCCTCCTTGTAGGAATGTTTATACCATACGTAAAAGCTTGTGGACTCTCGCCACAATGAAAAAAATAATTTATCAGGTAAGATATAAATTATGTTTTTGAGCGGTTTAGTGCTTCCAAACTTTTGAAAGTATAAAGTGTGCTATAGAGGTGTCAGCCGTGTTAAAAACATTCTCTGGTATTTAATGATATTTAATATTCAGTTGTAATACCAAATTGTGGGCTATTATGTGCGCTGGCCTGCAATATTAATAGCTCACCCTGTATTTTAGACTTATATGATGGAAGCTTTGAAAATATTGCTGGCTTAACAGGCTACAGGAATTTAAATTCACAATCTGTGATATAAATAGTGGTTTAAATCTTTTGAATATATACGTTTTTGTTGACTAAAATAGAGGATAGATTTTTGATGGTAAAGGGGCATTCAGTATGCAGGAAGATAGCTGCTGGGGAAGGCAATTGCTTTTCAGTGGCAGGATGGCAGTATAAAATGTTCACCAGTGTGGCTGGCTATGTAACGCTGTATGGGAATGTAGAGGGTATGTTAGATGTTATTCGGTTTCGCACTTGAGCTATCGTTGCTTTTTTATGTTTAGACTTATGAATGTGGAATATTTTCCAGTAGAATAGACATTCCACTATTACAAACTACCTGGCTTATTACCTTGTACAAATCTGATCAGACATAATTGTAATTACTCTATCTAATCCTTGGTTACATCTAAAAATAAATACTGATTTGCGTATCACGTGGTGCAAGCACTGTGTTTCAGCTATGAAAACTCCCTGAAGAATTGTGTTATCACATTTTGATATAGGCCTCACAGCAGTCTGCTTGGCCTAATTGCATTAAAACCTTTGTTTTTGTACCATTACCAAATGAACCCAACATCTGGCTTCATTCAACAAATACAATTGCCAGATATATTCAACTCCTAACAAAAAGAGGACCAGAAGATAATAATTTTAATTAGACCTTCTTAACAATACACTTATTTCTGTGTATGGAATGCTTAAACTGAATGTCAAGTTTGATGAATCAGTGCCCGGTTTTTAAAAACCCTATTAAAAACAGGGGCACTTTTATTCATCAAACTTTACATTTCACTTGTTTTGTTAAAATACCTTTTAATCTTGAAAGCCGCTCCAACGCTTCCCCCGCCTGTCGCAAGCCTCTTCATATGTCAAAAATGACGAATCCGTCTTCCTCCAATCACGGCATTGCAGAGGATGCTGTATTTGTCATTGCTGACGTATGAAGTGATGAGCGGCAGGAGGGGGAATCGCTGGATCGGCTTTTTAAGTTCAAAAGGTAAGTATTTTAACAAAACGAGTGAAATGTAAAGTTTGATGAATGAAAGTGCCCCTGTTTTTAATAGGATTTTTAAAAAGCGGGCACTGATTAATATCGAACTTGACATTCACTTTAAACAAATAATGAATTTTACAAGTTTTTTAGACAGCAAATATGTCATTACACCCTATATTATTGCTTATATCATTACTGTTTTTCTGCAGTTAAAACTCACACAGCAAGATTACAAGTTGCGCAGCAAATCAGTTGCGAAAACTCTGTGCGCGTTATGGCTTTTTCGCATTTGGTGTTGTGCAGCTATTACAAGTGGCAAACTAACTTATTTTCTTGATAAATGGAAAGAGTCCACAGCTGCATTCATTACTTTTGGGAATTCATAACCTGGCCACCAGGAGGAGGCAAAGACAGCCCAGCCTAAAACTTAAATACTCCTCCCACTTCCCTCATCCCCCAGTCATTCTTTGCCTTTTGTCCCAGGAGGTTGGCAGAGAAGTGTCAGAAGTTTGCGATTAGTCTCTTATAGAGGGTAGTACTCTTCGGCATGGGACTGGAGTTTTTAGTCGTCCTGTCAGCCTTTCAGTGAAAGTATGGATGAAAGTTAGAGTCCGGAGATGCAGGGAGAGTCTGTCTGTGAAACCATCCCGACTCATTTTAACAGCTCCACAAGCAATTGGCGTTGACGAGTTTCGCTGCCTGCTTTCTTCTCTCAAGTCCATGGCAGAGGCGATGATACTATTTGTCACACTTGAAGGGCCGTGTTCCTGTTCTACTGCGTAGATTCCAGTAAGATCGTTTCATTTTACTTTTGCCATGATTGTTTTGTATCACAAATATTTTACCTAGAGGTTACCACCTTGCGGGACTAACTATAAAGAAAAGTGGTAGGAGAAAAAGCGCAAATGGATGCTTAAACCTATATGAGTATGTCTTTTAGAAAGGAAAAAATATTACTTCCAATACTTATTTAAACTAAAAATGAAGTCTTTTTGCTAAATTATGCCATGAAGAAAACGGATTGTATCCGTGTAATAATGCCTAAGAGTATTTAAGACAGACAGCTAAAAGTACTGATTCAAATAAATTATATTTAATATGTTATAACAAATGGTCTAAATGTTTCTTGTCATAGGATCATTAATATAAAAAATGTAAATTTGTTACAAATGGTCTAAACGTTTCTAGTCATAAGCTCAAAGTACTGATTCAAATAAATTATATTATGTTAAAACAAATGGTCTAAATGTTTCTAGTCATAGACTCATTAATATAAAAAAATGTAAATTTGTTACAAATGGTCTAAACATTTCTAGTCATAGGCTCATTTATATAAAAAATGTAAATTTGTTACAGTAAATACAGAGCGACGGTCGACCGACCAAATAAGGTTAAAAAAGAGGGGAAAAGGAAAAAATTGGATGTTCACAGAGGAGTGATTGTTATGAAACCACAAATCAGTTTTTCTTTATATATCCATTTTCTGTAGCGGGGAGCGTTTTATTTTTAAAAACAAAACTTGATCTTCTTATTGTGATAATAGGATTGTCCCTTGGTGTAAAGGTGTTAAAGTTAGTACTTACTGTCTGCCTAGAGCTTATCCGGCAGACCGGTCCTGGAGCCTGTCAGTAGTTTACCTTGTAACTCGTGTGGAGATGTTTCCGGTCTGTGTTCACAGACTAATAATCCTTTCTTTCATGTAATTAGCAAGAGTCCATGAGCTAGTGACGTATGGGATATACATTCCTACCAGGAGGGGCAAAGTTTCCCAAACCTCAAAATGCCTATAAATACACCCCTCACCACACCCACAATTCAGTTTTTACAAACTTTGCCTCCGATGGAGGAGGTGAAGTAAGTTTGTGCTAGATTCTACGTTGATATGCGCTCCGCAGCAAGTTGGAGCCCGGTTTTCCTCTCAGCGTGCAGTGAATGTCAGAGGGATGTGAGAAGAGTATTGCCTATTTGAATGCAGTGATCTCCTTCTACGGGGTCTATTTCATAGGTTCTCTGTTATCGGTCGTAGAGATTCATCTCTTACCTCCCTTTTCAGATCGACGATATACTCTTATATATACCATTACCTCTGCTGATTCTCGTTTCAGTACTGGTTTGGCTATCTGCTATATGTAGATGAGTGTCCTGGGGTAAGTAAGTCTTATTTTCTGTGACACTCCAAGCTATGGTTGGGCACTTTGTTTATAAAGTTCTAAATATATGTATTCAAACATTTATTTGCCTTGACTCAGAATGTTCAACTTTCCTTATTTTCAGACAGTCAGTTTCATATTTGGGATAATGCATTTTTTGATTTATTCATTTTTTCTTACCTTCAAAAATTTGACTCTTCCCGGTGGGCTATTAGGCTCGCGGGGGCTGAAAATGCCTCTTTTTATTACGTCATTTTTGGCGCGGACTTTTTTGGCGCAAAATTCTATTTCCGTTTCCGGCGTCATACGTGTCGCCGGAAGTTACGTCATTTTTTGACGTTATTTCGCGCCAAAAATGTCGGCGTTCCGGATATGGCGTCATTTTGGCGCCAAAAGCATTTAGGCGCCAAATAATATGGGCGTCGCTTTAGTCTCCTCAATTATTTAAGTCTCATTTTTTATTGCTTCTGGTTGCTAGAGGCTTGTTCTTGGCATTTTTTCCCATTCCTGAAACTGTCATTTAAGGAATTTGATCAATTTTGCTTTATATATATGTTGTTTTTTTCTCTTACATATTGCAAGATGTCTCACGTTGCATCTGAGTCAGAAGATACTACAGGAAAATCGCTGTCAAGTACTGAATCTACCAAAGCTAAGTGCATCTGCTGTAAACTTTTGGTAGCCATTTCTCCAGCTGTTGTTTGTATTGATTGTCATGACAAACTTGTTAAAGCAGATAATATTTCCTTTAGTAAAGTACCATTGCCTGTTGCAGTTCCTTCAACATCTAAGGTGCAGAATGTTCCTGATAATATAAGAGATTTTGTTTCTGAATCCATAAAGAAGGCTATGTCTGTTATTTCTCCTTCTAGTAAACGTAAAAAATCTTTTAAAACTTCTCTCCCTACAGATGAATTTTTAAATGAACATCATCATTTTGATTCTGATGACTCCTCTGGTTCAGAGGATTCTGTCTCTGAGGTTGATGCTGATAAATCTTCATATTTATTTAAAATGGAATTTATTCGTTCTTTACTTAAAGAAGTACTAATTGCTTTAGAAATAGAGGATTCTGGTCCTCCTGATACTAATTCTAAACGTTTGGATAAGGTATTTAAAGCTCCTGTGGTTATTCCAGAAGTTTTTCCTGTTCCTAATGCTATTTCTGCAGTAATTTCCAAAGAATGGGATAAATTGGGTAATTCATTTACTCCTTCTAAACGTTTTAAGCATTTATATCCTGTGCCGTCTGACAGATTGGAATTTTGGGACAAAATCCCTAAAGTTGATGGGGCTATTTCTACCCTTGCTAAACGTACTACTATTCCTACGTCAGATGGTACTTCGTTTAAGGATCCTCTAGATAGGAAAATTGAGTCCTTTCTAAGAAAAGCTTATCTGTGTTCAGGTAATCTTCTTAGACCTGCTATATCTTTGGCTGATGTTGCTGCAGCTTCAACTTTTTGGTTGGAAACTTTAGCGCAACAAGTAACACATCGTGATTCTCATGATATTATTATTCTTCTACAGCATGCTAATAATTTTATCTGTGATGCCATTTTTGATATTATCAGAGTTGATGTCAGGTTTATGTCTCTAGCTATTTTAGCTAGAAGAGCTTTATGGCTTAAAACTTGGAATGCTGATATGGCTTCTAAATCAACTTTACTTTCTATTTTTTTCCAGGGTAACAAATTATTTGGTTCTCAGTTGGATTCCATCATTTCAACTGTTACTGGTGGGAAAGGAACTTTTTTACCACAGGATAAAAAATCTAAAGGTAAAAGTAGGGCTAATAATCGTTTTCGTTCCTTTCGTTTCAACAAAGAACAAAAGCCTGATCCTTCATCCTCAGGAGCAGTTTCAGTTTGGAAACCATCTCCAGTCTGGAATAAATCCAAGCCTGCTAGAAAGGCAAAGCCTGCTTCTAAGTCCACATGAAGGTGCGGCCCTCATTCCAGCTCAGCTGGTAGGGGGCAGGTTACGTTTTTTCAAAGAAATTTGGATCAATTCTGTTCACAATCTTTGGATTCAGAACATTGTTTCGGAAGGGTACAGGATTGGTTTCAAGATGAGACCTCCTGCAAAGAGATTTTTTCTTTCCCGTGTCCCAGTAAATCCAGTAAAAGCTCAAGCATTTCTGAAATGTGTTTCAGATCTAGAGTTGACTGGAGTAATTATGCCAGTTCCAGTTCTGGAACAGGGGATGGGGTTTTATTCAAATCTCTTCATTGTACCAAAGAAGGAGAACTCCTTCAGACCAGTTCTGGATCTAAAAATATTGAATCGTTATGTAAGGATACCAACATTCAAAATGGTAACTATAAGGATTATTCTGCCTTTTGTTCAGCGAGGGCATTATATGTCCACAATAGATTTGCAGGATGCATATCTGCATATTCCGATTCATCCAGATCACTTTCAGTTTCTGAGATTCTCTTTTCTAGACAAGCATTACCAATTTGTGGCTCTGCCGTTTGGCCTAGCAACGGCTCCAAGGATTTTTTCAAAAGTTCTCGGTGCCCTTCTATCTGTAATCAGAGAACAGGGTATTGTGGTATTTCCTTATTTGGACGATATCTTGGTACTTGCTCAGTCTTCACATTTAGCAGAATCTCATACGAATTGACTTGTCGTTTCTTCAAGAACATGGTTGGAGGATCAATTTACCAAAGAGTTCATTGATTCCTCAGACAAGGGTAACCTTTTTGGGTTTCCAAATAGATTCAGTGTCCATGACTTTGTCTCTGACGGACAAGAGACGTCTGAAATTGATTTCAGCCTGTCGAAACCTTCGGTTTCAATCATTCCCTTCGGTAGCCTTATGCATGGAAATTCTAGGTCTTATGACTGCTGCATCGGACGCAATCCCCTTTGCTTGTTTTCACATGCGACCCCTTCAGCTCTGTATGCTGAACCAGTGGTGCAGGGATTATACAAAGATATCACAGTTAATATCTTTAAATCCGATTGTACGACACTCTCTGACGTGGTGGACAGATCACCATCATTTAATTCAAGGGGCTTCTTTTGTTCTTCCAACCTGGACTGTGATCTCAACAGATGCGAGTCTGACAGGTTGGGGAGCGGTATGGGGGTCTCTGACGGCGCAGGTGGTTTGGGAATCTCAAGAGGCGAGATTACCAATCAACATTTTGGAACTCCGTGCGGTTTTCAGAGCTCTTCAGTCGTGGCCTTTTCTGAAGAGAGAATCGTTCATTTGTTTTCAGACGGACAATGTCACAACCGTGGCATATATTAATCATCAAGGGGGGACTCACAGTCCTCTGGCTATGAAAGAAGTATCTCGAATACTTGTATGGGCGGAATCCAGCTCCTGTCTAATTTCTGCGGTTCACATCCCAGGTATAGACAATTGGGAAGCGGATTATCTCAGTCGCCAGACGAATGGTCTTTTCACCCAGAGGTATTTCTTCAGATTGTTCAAATCTGGGGTCTTCCAGAAATAGATCTGATGGCTTCTCATCTAAACAAGAAACTTCCCAGGTATCTGTCCAGATCCAGGGATCCTCAGGCGGAGGCAGTGGATGCATTATCGCTTCCTTGGAAGTATCATCCTGCCTATATCTTTCCGCCTCTGGTTCTTCTTCCAAGAGTGATTTCCAATATTCTAAAGGAGCGTTCGTTTGTACTGCTGGTGGCTCCAGCATGGCCTCACAGGTTTAGGTATTGTGGTATTTCCTTATTTGGACGTTATCTTGGTACTTGCTCAGTCTTTACATTTAGCAGAATCTCATACGAATCGACTTGTGTTGTTTCTTCAAGATCATGGTTGGAGGATCAATTTACCAAAAAGTTCTTTGATTCCTCAGACAAGGGTAACCTTTCTGGGTTTCCAGATGGATTCAGTGTCCATGACTCTGTCTTTAACAGACAAGAGACGTCTAAAATTGATTGCAGCTTGTCGAAACCTTCAGTCACAATCATTCCCTTCGGTAGCCTTATGCATGGAAATTCTAGGTCTTATGACTGCTGCATCGGACGCGATCCCCTTTACTCGTTTTCACATGCGACCTCTTCAGCTCTGTATGCTGAAGCAATGGTGCAAGGATTACACGAAGATATCTCAAACAATATCTTTAAAACCGATTGTTCGACACTCTCTAACATGGTGGACAGATCACCATCGTTTAATTCAGGGGGCTTCTTTTGTGCTTCCGACCTGGACTGTAATTTCAACAGATGCAAGTCTCTCGGGTTGGGGAGCTGTGTGGGGATCTCTGACAGCACAAGGAGTTTGGGAATCTCAGGAGGTGAGATTTCCGATCAATATTTTGGAACTCCGTGCAATTTTCAGAGCTCTTCAGTTTTGGCCTCTTCTGAAGAGAGAATCGTTCATTTGTTTTCAGACAGACAATGTCACAACTGTGGCATACATCAATCATCAAGGAGGGACTCACAGTCCTCTGGCTATGAAAGAAGTATCTCGAATTTTGGTTTGGGCGGAATCCAGCTCCTGTCTAATCTCTACGGTTCATATCCCAGGTATAGACAATTGGGAAGCGGATTATCTCAGTCGCCAAACGTTGCATCCGGGCGAATGGTCTCTTCACCCAGAGGTATTTCTTCAGATTGTTCAAATGTGGGAACTTCCAGAAATAGATCTGATGGCGTCCCATCTAAACAAGAAACTTCCCAGGTATCTGTCCAGATCCCGGGATCCTCAGGCGGAGGCAGTGGATGCATTATCACTTCCTTGGAAGTATCATCCTGCCTATATCTTTCCGCCTCTAGTTCTTCTTCCAAGAGTAATCTCCAAGATTCTGAAGGAATGCTCGTTTGTTCTGCTGGTAGCTCCGGCATGGCCTCACAGGTTTTGGTATGCGGATCTTGTCCGGATGGCCTCTTGCCAACCGTGGACTCTTCCGTTAAGACCAGACCTTCTGTCACAAGGTCCCTTTTTCCATCAGGATCTGAAATCCTTAAATTTAAAGGTATGGAGATTGAACGCTTGATTCTTGGTCAAAGAGGTTTCTCTGACTCTGTCATTAATACTATGTTACAGGCTCGTAAATCTGTATCTCGAGAGATATATTATAGAGTCTGGAAGACTTATATTTCTTGGTGTCTTTCTCATCATTTTTCTTGGCATTCTTTTAGAATACCGAGAATTTTACAGTTTCTTCAGGATGGTTTAGATAAGGGTTTGTCCGCAAGTTCTTTGAAAGGACAAATCTCTGCTCTTTCAGTTCTTTTTCATAGAAAGATTGCTATTCTTCCTGATATTCATTGTTTTGTACAAGCTTTGGTACGTATAAAACCTGTCATTAAGTCAATTTCTCCTCCTTGGAGTTTGAATTTGGTTCTGGGAGCTCTTCAAGCTTCTCCGTTTGAACCTATGCATTCATTGGACATTAAATTACTTTCTTGGAAAGTTTTGTTCCTTTTGGCCATCTCTTCTGCCAGAAGAGTCTCTGAATTATCTGCTCTTTCTTGTGAGTCTCCTTTTCTGATTTTTCATCAGGATAAGGCGGTGTTGCGAACTTCTTTTGAATTTGAAGTTGTGAATTCCAACAACATTAGTAGGGAAATTGTGGTTCCTTCATTATGTCCTAATCCTAAGAATTCTAAGGAGAAATCGTTGCATTCTTTGGATGTTGTTAGAGCTTTGAAATATTATGTTGAAGCTACGAAATCTTTCCGTAAGACTTCTAGTCTATTTGTTATCTTTTCCGGTTCTAGAAAAGGCCAGAAAGCTTCTGCCATTTCTTTGGCATCTTGGTTGAAATCTTTAATTCATCTTGCCTATGTTGAGTCGGGTAAAACTCCGCCTCATAGGATTACAGCTCATTCTACTAGGTCAGTTTCTACTTCCTGGGCGTTTAGGAATGAAGCTTCGGTTGACCAGATCTGCAAAGCAGCAACTTGGTCCTCTTTGCATACTTTTACTAAATTCTACCATTTTGATGTATTTTCTTCTTCTGAAGCAGTTTTTGGTAGAAAAGTACTTCAGGCAGCGGTTTCAGTTTGAATCTTCTGCTTATGTTTTTCGTTAAACTTTATTTTGGGTGTGGATTATTTTCAGCAGGAATTGGCTGTCTTTATTTTATCCCTCCCTCTCTAGTGACTCTTGTGTGGAAAGATCCACATCTTGGGTAGTCATTATCCCATACGTCACTAGCTCATGGACTCTTGCTAATTACATGAAAGAAAACATAATTTATGTAAGAACTTACCTGATAAATTCATTTCTTTCATATTAGCAAGAGTCCATGAGGCCCGCCCTTTTTTTGTGGTGGTTATGATTTTGTATAAAGCACAATTATTCCAATTCCTTATTTTATATGCTTTCGCACTTTTTTATCACCCCACTTCTTGGCTATTCGTTAAACTGAATTGTGGGTGTGGTGAGGGGTGTATTTATAGGCATTTTGAGGTTTGGGAAACTTTGCCCCTCCTGGTAGGAATGTATATCCCATACGTCACTAGCTCATGGACTCTTGCTAATATGAAAGAAATGAATTTATCAGGTAAGTTCTTACATAAATTATGTTTTTTTACTGTTCCTTGGCTCTGCGGTCCTGGGTGTGCTCTCTGAGGTCAGAGCAGTAGCTTACAGTTACTTCGATAAATTTTGTCAGCGTCAGCAGCTTTAGCAGTACACACGCTGTTTCCTGGTATCTCCAAATATGTTCTCAAGTGGTGATCAGCAGTTAAAGCTACGTGTTTAAGCCGTGTAGTTGGCCTTTTTCAAGCTATATACATATAGCTGCTACCGCTGATAATATTTATCGAAGTAACTGTAAGCTACTGCTCTGACCTCAGAGAGCACACCCAGGACCGCAGAGCCAAGGAACAGCAAAAAAGGATTAGTCTGTGTTGTCTCCTCCAAGCTTCACTTCACTACAAAATATGACGAGTCCACGGATTTCATCCTTACTTGTGGGATTTATCCTCCTGCTAACAGGAAGTGGCAAAGAGCACCACAGCAGAGCTGTATATATAGCTCCTCCCTTCCCTCCACCTCCAGTCATTCTCTTTGCCTGTGTTAGTAATAGGAAGAGGTAAAGTGAGGTGTTAGTTTTAGATTCTTCAATCAAGAATTTTTTTTATTTTAAAATGGTGCCGATGAGTACTATTTTCCTCAGGGAGAAATAGTCAGTCTGGATTCCAGAGAGGAATGGAGACATTATGTTTCTGCCCTGATGTTGATGATCTTAGCAAACGTTATCTAAGATCCATTCTGGTTCCCACAGAGCTTCTGAAGGTAGTGCAAGAAAAATCTTCAGTGTGGAGAACATGTCATGCTACAAGCAGCATTGAGGTATGTTCTGTCTTTTATTTCTGAGGAGACTTGTTATATCAGAACTGGCTGACATTATTCCCTGCCGGGGAAGGGGTAAGCAGTAGAACTATATGGTTTATGGTGGTACTGAAATTACCGTTTTGTATATTGATTGCTATATATTATGTGAGTCAATATGGACTAGACACTGGGAGAGGCAGCTGAGAGACTTTCTATTTTTATTACTTGGCCTAGAGAAATGGCTGTTTGGGTAGCCGCTTTGGCTAGACATTGGGGGACAACATGGCTTCACTATATCCGCTTCCCATGCGGTTGTGGGGACGGTTAATGCGACGCCCATGGTGGACGGGGCCTATTTCGCGCGCTCAGACGCACAGTTTTCTCTTCACTAGAAGGCAGCAAGTCATTAGCTCCGGTGGGGCCCAAGCTAGTTTTTCAATCATCGGATCGTTATTGACACAGACTTGAGTTCCCTGCTTTAAAATGTGATTTAGCATTTTCTTCCAAATTGTGCAGTATTATTTAACTAATTTGAACTGTTTATTATAGTTTTTAGTGCTGAAAAATCGTTTTTTGTGAGATACAGAAAAATTGTTGCGCTTTTATTATTAAAGGCGCAATACTTTTTTTTTTTTTTTTTTTAAATTCTTTGAATCAATAAATAAGGTTAAAAGCGACTATTGTGGCTATTGCTAGTCTGTTTAACATGTCTGAACTTGAGGAAACTCCTTGTTCTATGTGTTTAGATGCCATTGTGGAACCCCCTCTTACTTTGTGTACCGCTTGTACTGAAAGGGCCTTACAATGTAAAAAGCATATTTTATGTAAAGAAAGTGTGCCTAAGGATGATTCTCAGTCTGAAGAGAATCAGGATATACTGCCAAATTCTCCCCAAGTGTCACAACCTTTAACGCCCACCCAAGCGACGCCGAGTTCCTCAAACGTGTCTAATTCTTTTACTCTGCAGGATATGGCTGCAGTTATGTCAACTACCCTTACAGAGGTATTATCTAAGTTACCAGTGTTACAGGGCAAACGCAGTAGGACAGCAATCAATGTGAATACTGAGTCCTCTGATGCTTTGTTGGCTATTTCCGATGTACCCTCACAGGGATCTGAGTTGGGGGTCAGGGAACTTTTGTCTGAGGGAGAACTTTCGGAATCGGGAAGTGTATTACCTCAGACAGTTTCGGACATCATGTCCTTTAAATTTAAGCAGGAACACCTCTGCCTGTTTCTTCGGGAGGTCTTAGCGACTCTGGATGACTGTGACCCTATTATGGTACCACCAGAGAAATTGTGTAAAATGGACAAATATCTAGAAGTACCTGCTTACACTGATGTTTTTCCGGTTCCTAAGAGAATTTCGGAGATTATCAAGAGGGAGTGGGACAGACCGGGTATACCGTTCTCTCCTCCTCCTCCTAATTTTAAAAAAATGTATCCCATATTGGACACCGTTCGGGACTCTTGGCAGACAGTCCCTAAGGTGGAGGGAGCTATATCTACCCTGGCTAAGTGTACAACTATTCCTATTGAGGACAGCTGTGCTTTCAAAGACCCTATGGATAAGAAATTGGAGGGTCTTCTAAAAAAGTTATTTGTTCATCAGGGTTTCCTTTTACAACCGACAGCCTGCATTGTACCAGTTACTACTGCGGCGGCTTTCTGGTTTGATGCCTTAGAAGAGTCTCTTAAGACTGAGACTCCTTTAGAGGATATTTTAGATAGAATTAAGGCTCTCAAGTTGGCTAATTCTTTTATCACAGATGCCGCCTTTCAAATTGCTAAGTTGGCGGCTCAGAATGCAGGATTTGCCATTTTAGCGCGTAGAGCGTTATGGTTAAAATCATGGTCTGCTGCTGTGTCATCTAAGTCAAAGCTCTTGGCTATTCCTTTCAAGGGTAAGACCCTATTCGGGCCTGAGTTGAAGGAAATCATTTCTGACATTACTGGAGGTAAGGGTCATCTTCTACCTCAGGATAAGCCTGTTAAGATGAGAGGTAAACAAAATAATTTTTGTTCTTTTCGGAACTTTAAAGGAGTACCCTCTTCTTCCTCTTCCTCCACAAAACAGGAAGGGAATTTTGCTCAGGCCAAGTCCGTCTGGAGACCCAACCAGGCTTGGAACAAGGGTAAACAACCCAAGAAGCCCGCTGTTACTACCAAGAGAGCATTAAGGGGCGGTCCCCGATCCGGGACCGGATCTAGTAGGGGGCAGACTTTCTCTCTTTGACCAGGCTTGGGCAAGAGAGGTTTGGGACCCCTGGGCACTGGAAATCGTGACCCACGGGTATCAACTGGAATTCAAAAGTTTCCTCCCAAGGGGGAGATTTCTTCTTTCACGATTGTCTGTAGACCAGATAAAAAGAGAGGTGTTCTTACGTTGTGTAAAAGACCTCTCTACTATGGGAGTAATTCATCCCGTTCCAAGACTAGAACAGGGGCAGGGGTTTTACTCAAATCTTTTCGTGGTTCCCAAAAAAGAGGGAACATTCAGACCCATTTTAGATCTTAAGAGTCTAAACGAGTTTCTCAGAATCCCATCTTTCAAAAAGGAGACTATTCGAACAATTTTACCAATGATCCAGGAGGGTCAATATATGATTACCGTGGACTTGAAGGATGCATACCTTCATATTCCTATCCACAAGGATCATCATCAGTACCTAAGGTTTGCCTTCCTGGACAAACATTTTCAGTTCGTGGCTCTTCCCTTCGGGTTGGCCACAGCACCCATGATCTTCACGAAGGTTCTAGGGTCCTTTCTGGCGGTTCTCAGGCCGCGGGGCATAGCAGTGGCGCCTTATCTGGACGATATTCTGATTCAAGCATCGACTTATCATCTAACAAAATCTCATACAGACACAGTGTTGTCCTTTCTGAGAACTCACAGAGGGAAGGTGAATCTAGAAAAAAGTTCACTAATTCCACAGACAAAGGTTCCCTTCTTGGGAACTCTGATAGATTCTATAGCCATGAAGATTTTTCTGACATAGGTCAGAAAGTCAAAGATTCTAAATACATGCCGAGCCCTTCAGTCCAATCTTTGGCCATCAGTGGCTCAGTGCATGGAGGTAATTGGATTGACGGTGGCGGCAATGGACATCATTCCGTTTGCTCGATTTCATCTCAGACCACTGCAACTGTGCATGCTCGGACAGTGGAATGGGGATTATGCAAATTTATCTCCTCAGATAAATCTGGACCAGGAGACCAGAGACTCTCTTCTTTGGTGGTTATCGCCGGATCATCTGTCCCAAGGAACGTGTTTCAGCAGACCCTCATGGATGATAGTGACAACGGACGCCAGTCTACTAGGCTGGGGTGCAGTCTGGAATTCCCTGAAGGCTCAGGGTGCATGGACTCAGGTGGAGTCTCTACTTCCAATCAATATTCTGGAATTGAGAGCAATATTCAATGCGCTTCAGGCGTGGCCTCAGTTGGCTTCGGCCAAATTCATCAGATTCCAGTCGGACAACATCACGACTGTGGCTTACATCAATCATCAGGGAGGAACGAGGAGTTCCTTAACGATGACAGTAGTATCCAAGATAATTCGATGGGCGGAGGCCCACTCTTGTTATATGTCAGCAATCTACATCCCAGGAGTGGACAACTGGGAAGCGGACTTTTTAAGCCGACAGTCATTTCATCCGGGGGAGTGGGAACTCTATCCGGAGGTCTTTGCCTCACTGATTCTCCAATGGGGCAGACCGGAATTGGATCTGATGGCATCTCGACAGAATGCCAAGCTCCCAAGATACCGATCCAGGTCGAGGGATCCTCAGGCCGAACTGATAGAGGCCTTGGCAGTGCCTTGGTCGTTCAACCTAGCTTATGTGTTTCCACTGTTTCCTCTCCTTCCCAGGGTGATTGCTCGGATCAAACAGGAGAGAGCTTCAGTAATTCTAATCGCGCCTAAGTGACCATACAGGACTTGATATGCAGATGTAGTGGACATGTCCTCTCTGACTCTGTGGAAACTTCCAGTGAGACAGGACCTTCTCATTCAAGGTCCTTTCCAACATCCAAACCTAATTACTCTGCAGCTGACTGCTTGGAGATTGAACGCTTGATTTTATCTAAGCGGGGATTCTCTGATTCGGTCATCGATACTTTGATTCAGGCACGTAAGCCTGTCACTAGAAAGATCTATCATAAGTTATGGCGTAAATATCTTTTTTGGTGTGAATCCAAGGGCTACTCATGGAGTAAAGTTAGGATTCCCAGGATTCTGTCTTTTCTCTAAGAAGGATTGGACAAAGGGTTATCAGCGAGTTCATTAAAGGGACAAATTTCTGCTTTGTCAATTTTGCTACACAAACGTTTGGCAGATGTTCCAGACGTTCAATCTTTTTGTCAGGCTCTAACCAGAATTAAGTCTGTGTTTAGACCAATTGCTCCACCCTGGAATTTGAATTTAGTTCTTAATGTTCTTCAAGGGGTTCCGTTTGAACCCACGCATTCCATAGATATTAAGTTGTTATCTTGGAAAGTTTTGTTTTTGGTTGCTATTTCTTCTGCTCGTAGAGTTTCTGAGCTTTCAGCATTACAATGTGATTCGCCTTATCTTATCTTCCATTCTGATAAGGTGGTTTTACGTACCAAACCTGGTTTCCTTCCTAAGGCTGTTTCTAATAAGAATATTAATCAGGAAATTGTTGTTCCTTCATTATGTCCTTACCCTTCTAAGAAGGAGCGTATGTTGCATAACCTGGACGTGGTCCGTGCCCTGAAGTTTTACTTGCAGGCGATTAAGGATTTCCGTCAATCATCTTCATTATTCATTGTTTTTTCTGGAAAGCGTAGGGGTCAGAAAGCTACGGCTACCTCTTTCTTTTTGGCTGAAGATTATCATCCGTCTGGCATATGAGACTGCTGGACGGCAGCCTCCTGAAAGAATTACGGCTCATTCTACTAGGGCTGTGGCTTCCTCATGGGCATTTAGAAACAATGCTTCTGTTGAACAGACTTGGTCGTCTCTTCACACTTTTTCCAAATTTTCCAAATTTGATACTTTTGCTTCTTCTGAGGCTGGTTTTGGGAGAAAGGTTCTTCAAGCAGTGGTGCCATCCGTTTAGGTTCCTGTCTTGTCCTTCCCTTTCATCGGTGTCTTGTAGCTTTGGCATTGTATCCCACAAGTAAGGATGAAATCCGTGGACTCGTCATATCTTGTAGAAGGAAAGGAAATTTATGCTTACCTGATAAATTTATTTCTTCTACGATATGACGAGTCCACGGCCCACCCTGTCATTTTTTAGACAGGTTTAGATTATATTATATTTTTTATAAACTTCAGTCACCTCTGCACCTTTGGCTTTTTCTTTCTCTTCCTAACTTCGGTCGAATGACTGGAGGTGGAGGGAAGGGAGGAGCTATATATACAGCTCTGCTGTGGTGTGCTTTGCCACTTCCTGTTAGCAGGAGGATAAATCCCACAAGTAAGGATGAAATCCGTGGACTCGTGATATCATAGAAGAAATAAATTTATCAGGTAAGCATACATTTCCTTTTTTCCTTGGGTATAGTACTCTGGTACTCCTGAGGAGATTATAGAGACTAGCCTTTGTTTTACTCACTATTCGGGTGACTTTGTCATCGGTTTTCTCTGGGTGTTGTTTTAACACTTTTTTGGGCTCTAGACTCTTTGTTCGACTGTCGTACTTTAGCTCCTTTTGGAGTGTTAGACTCCTACGAGGGCTTTTCTCTTCCTTTTGGGTTTGGATTCTGAGTGAGTCTTGTTCCCGTTTGTTATAATATGTATAAAATTCAAATTGATTATTTACTATAGTGGAGAATCGCAGCTGCAGTTCCTGCAGGAGTTATAGAGTTAATAGTAATTACAATTAACAGAGGAGGAACAACTGATACATATTGCATATAAGATAATATTATGTGGCTTAATGATAAATGAGTAGATTTGTGGTTGTGAATGGAATTATGATACAATATTACAATACTTAGAGTTATAGAATATCAGTATTAAGCAGTTTATCTATCCTTAGACACAGGTAATTAATACGGAGGAAATGGTAGTTTTTTTCCCAATTGCTACCATTAACGTTAGTTGAAGAATAGGTATAGTTGTATCTGACCGTTGGCAGGATTGTAAATAAGTTGGATCATGGAATGAGGAGGCAATAATATGATCAATAGGTATAACAGGGCTGTTGGGCACTTGATAATCAGGTTTCTCTTGTTAAGTGTGTTCAGTCCACGGGTCATTCATTACTTATGGGATATATTCTCCTTCCCAACAGGAAGTTGCAAGAGGATCACCCAAGCAGAGCTGCTATATAGCTCCTCCCCTCACATGTCATACCCAGTCATTCTCTTGCAACCCAAAACAAAGAAGGAGGTCGCGAGAGGAGCTGGAGTTTTCACTTAACTATTCTTCAATCAAAAGTTTGTTATTTTAAATGGCACCGAAGTGTGCTGTTTTTCTATCTCAGGCAGTATTTGGAAGAAGAAACTGCCTGCGTTTTTTTTCTATGATCTTAGCAGGCGTAACTAAGATCCACTGGCTGTTCTCGACATTCTGAGGAGTGGGGTAACTTCAGAAACTGGGAATAGCATGCGGGGTCCTCCGCAAATGAGGTATGTGCAGTACTTTATTTTCTGGGAATGGAATTGACTAAGAAAATACTGCTGTTACCGTATGATGTAAGTACAGCCTTAAATGCAGTAGTGGCAACTGGTATCAGGCTGATAAATGTATGCGCAGTCGAGTTATATTCTAGGGACTAGAATTTGACTGAGAAAATACTGTTAACACTGAAATAATACTTAAGCCTTCTCTGCAGTGGTAGCGACTGGTAGCAGGCTTAGTGATAGCTTTGCATGACATTGAAAAATGTTGTTTTTTAATAAAACGTTTACTGGCATGTTATTCGTTTTTGTGAGGTACTTTGGTGATAAATCGCTTTGGGCATGATTTTTTTCCACATGGCTAACATATTTTTCTGCATGGAAAATGTTATATCAGGGCTCCCACTGTTGTGATTGGAGTGGGAGGGCCCTTGTTTTAGCGCCTTGTTGCGCAGTTAAAATTCTTGCACAGTCTTCCTGCTTCTTCCTCCTTGATCCAGGACGTCTCTAGAGAGCTCAGGGGTCTGCAAATTTCATTTGTGAGGGAGGTAATCATTCACAGCAGATCTGTGACAGTGTGCTGACTGTGATTAAAAGCGTTAAATCTTAATTGATATCTGTTTTATCCGTTTTGGGTATTGAGGGGTTAATCATCCTTTTGCTAATGGGTGCAATCCTCTGCTAATTATACACTTCTTGTTAAGAATTGTTTAATTATATCTGTATTTTTGAAGCGCTGCAGCGTTTTTTATATTGCTTGTAAACTTATTGAAAGTGATTTCCAAGCTTGTTAGTTTCATTGCTAAGTCTGTTTAAACATGTCTGATTCAGAGGAAACTGTTTGTTCATCATGTTCAAAAGCCAATGTGGAGCCCAATAGAACGATGTGTACCAATTGTATTGATATTGCTTTGAATAAAAGTCAATCTGTACCGATAAAGAAGCTATCACCAGACAACGAGGGGGAAGTTATGCCGCCTAACTCTCCTCACGTGTCAGTACCTGCGTCTCCCGCTCGGGAGATGCGTAGGATTGAGACACCTAGTACATCTAGGCCCTTACAAATCACTTTACATGATATGGCTAATGTTATGAAAGAAGTATTATATAATATGCCCGAATTAAGGGGCAAACGCGATAGCTCTGGGTTAAGGACAGAGCACGCTGATGACACGAGAGCCATGTCTGATACTGCGTCACAATTTGCAGAACATGAGGACGGTGAGCTTCATTCTGTCGGTGACGGTTCTGATCCGGGGAGACCGGATTCAGAAATTTCAAATATTCAATTTAAGCTTGAGAACCTCCGTGTGTTACTAGGGGAAGTATTAGCGGCTCTGAATGATTGCGACACGGTGGCAATTCCAGAGAAATTGTGTAGGTTGGATAGATACTATGCGGTACCGGTGTGTACTGACGTTTTTCCTATACCAAAAAGACTTACAGAAATTATAAGTAAGGAGTGGGATAGACCCGGTGTGCCTTTTTCCCCTCCCCCGATATTTAGAAAAATGTTCCCTATAGACGCCACCACACAAGACTTATGGCAGACGGTCCCTAAGGTGGAGGGAGCAGTTTCTACGTTAGCCAAGCGTACCACTATCCCGGTGGAGGATAGCTGTGCTTTCTCAGATCCAATGGATAAAAAATTAGAGGGTTATCTTAAGAAAATGTTTGTTCAACAGGGTTTTATATTGCAGCCTCTTGCATGCATTGCGCCTGTCACGGCTGCAGCGGCATTCTGGTTTGAGTCTCTGGAAGAGGCGATTCGCACAGAGCCGTTGGATGAGGCTTTGAGCAAAGTTAGAACCCTTAAGCAAGCTAATGCGTTTGTTTCAGATGCCGTAGTACATCTAACCAAACTTACAGCTAAAAATTCCGGATTCGCCATACAGGCGCGCAGAGCGCTCTGGCTTAAATCCTGGTCAGCGGATGTAACTTCCAAGTCTAAGCTACTTAACATTCCTTTCAAAGGGCAGACCTTATTCGGGCCCGGATTGAAGGAAATTATTGCTGACATTACGGGAGGTAAGGGCCACGCCCTTCCTCAGGACAGGGCCAAACCAAAGGCCAAACAGTCTAATTTTCGTGCCTTTCGTAACTTCAAGGCAGGAGCAGCATCGACTTCCTCCGCTCCAAAACAGGAAGGAACTACTGCTCGTTACAGACAGGGTTGGAAAGGCAACCAGTCATGGAACAAGGGCAAGCAGGCCAGAAAGCCTACTCCTGCCCCTAAGACAGCATGAAGTCAGGGCCCCCTATCCGGAGACGGATTTAGTGGGGGGCAGACTTTCTCTCTTTGCCCAGGCTTGGGCAAGAGATGTGCAGGATCCCTGGACGTTAAAGATTATATCTCAGGGATACCTTCTGGATTTCAAAACCTCTCCTCCACAAGGGAGGTTCCATCTTTCGAGGTTATCGACAAACCTAGTAAAGAGAGAGGCATTTCTACAATGTGTACAAGACCTCTTAATCATGGGAGTGATCCATTCAGTTCCCCGATCGGAACAGGGACAAGGATTTTACTCAAATCTATTTGTGGTTCCCAAAAAAGAGGGAACCTTCAGACCAATCTTGGACTTAAAGATCTTAAACAAATTCCTAAGGGTACCATCGTTCAAGATGGAAACCATTCGAACCATCCTACCCATGATCCAAGAGGGTCAATATATGACTACGGTGGACTTAAAGGATGCTTACCTTCATATACCGATTCACAAGGATCATTATCGGTACCTGAGGTTTGCCTTTCTAGACAGGCATTACCAGTTTGTGGCTCTTCCCTTCGGGTTAGCCACGGCCCGAGAATTTTTACGAAGGTTCTGGGCTCACTTCTGGCGGTACTAAGACCACGAGGCATAGCGGTGGCTCCGTACCTAGACGACATTCTGATACAAGCGTCAAGTTTTCAGAATGCAAAGTCTCATACAGAGATAGTTCTAGCATTTCTGAGGTCGCATGGGTGGAAAGTGAACGTGGAAAAGAGTTCTCTGTTACCACTCACAAGGGTTCCTTTTCTAGGAATTCTTATAGATTCTGTAGAGATGAAGATTTACCTGACGGAGTCCAGGTTATCAAAGATTCTCAATGCTTGCCGTGTCCTTCATTCCGTTCCAAGCCCATCAGTAGCTCAGTGCATGGAGGTAATCGGCTTAATGGTCGCGGCAATGGACATAGTGCCATTTGCGCGCCTGCATCTCAGACCGCTGCAACTATGCATGCTAAGTAAATGGAACGGGGATTACTCAGATCTGTCCCCTTTTTATTAAATCTGGACCAGGAGACCAGGGATTCGCTTCTCTGGTGGTTGTCACCGGTTCATCTGTCCAAAGGAATGACCTTTCGCAGGCCAGATTGGACGATTGTAACAACGGATGCCAGCCTTCTAGGCTGGGGAGCAGTCTGGAATTCCCTGAAGGCTCAGGGATCGTGGACTCAGGAGGAGAAACTCCTCCCTATAAACATTCTAGAATTAAGAGCAATATTTAATGCTCTTCTAGCTTGGCCTCAGTTAGCAAAGCTGAGGTTCATCAGATTTCAGTCGGACAATATCACGACTGTGGCTTACATCAATCATCAAGGGGGAACCAGGAGTTCCCTAGCGATGTTTGAAGTCTCGAAGATAATTCGCTGGGCAGAGTCTCACTCTTGCTACCTGTCAGCGATTCACATCCCAGGCGTAGAGAACTGGGAGGCGGATTTCCTAAGTCGCCAGACTTTTCATCCGGGAGAGTGGGAACTTCACCCGGAGGTATTTGCTCAACTGATTCGTCGTTGGGGCGAACCGGATCTGGATCTCATGGCATCTCGCCAGAACGCGAAGCTTACTTGTTACGGATCCAGGTCCAGGGACCCGGGAGCGGTGCTGGTAGATGCATTAGCAGCCCCTTGGGTTTTCAACATAGCTTATATGTTTCCACCATTTCCGTTGCTACCTCGGCTGATTGCCAGGATCAAACAGGAGAGGGCATCGGTAATTCTGATAGCGCCTGCGTGGCCACGCAGGACCTGGTATGCAGACCTAGTGGACATGTCGTCCTGTCCACCATGGTCTCTTCCTCTGAGGCAGGACCTTCTAATTCAGGGTCCTTTCAACCATCCAAACCTAATTTCTCTGAGGCTGACTGCCTGGAAATTGAACGCTTGATTCTATCAAAGCGTGGGTTTTCGGATTCGGTTATTGATACATTAATACGGGCTCGGAAACCTGTGACAAGAAAAATTTACCATAAGATATGGCGTAAATATTTATATTGGTGCGAATCCAAGAGTTACTCATGGAGTAAGGTTAGGATTCCTAGGATATTAGCTTTTCTACAAGAGGGTTTAGAAAAGGGTTTATCCGCTAGTTCGCTAAAGGGACAGATTTCAGCTCTGTCTATTCTTTTACACAAACGTCTGGCAGAGAATCCAGACGTCCAGGCCTTTTGTCAGGCTTTGGCTAGAATTAAGCCTGTGTTTAAAGCTGTTGCTCCTCCGTGGAGCTTAAACTTGGTTCTTAAAGTTCTTCAGGGTGTTCCGTTTGAACCCCTTCATTCCATTGATATTAAGCTTTTATCTTGGAAAGTTTTGTTTTTGATGGCTATTTCCTCGGCTCGAAGAGTCTCTGAGTTATCTGCCTTACATTGTGATTCTCCTTATCTGATCTTTCATTCAGACAAGGTAGTTCTGCGTACTAAACCTGGGTTTTTACCTAAGGTTGTTTCTAACAGGAATATCAATCAAGAGATTGTTGTTCCATCATTATGTCCTAATCCTTCTTCAAAGAAGGAACGTCTTTTGCATAATCTAGACGTGGTCCATGCCCTGAAGTTCTACTTACAGGCAACTAAAGATTTTCGACAAACTTCTTCTCTGTTTGTCGTTTACTCTGGACAGAGGAGAGGTCAAAAGGCTTCGGCTACCTCTCTCTCTTTTTGGCTTTGTAGCATAATACGTTTAGCCTATGAGACTGCTGGACAGCAGCCTCCTGAAAGAATTACAGCTCATTCCACCAGAACTGTGGCTTCCACCTGGGCCTTTAAGAATGAGGCCTCTGTTGAACAGATTTGCAAGGCTGCAACTTGGTCTTCACTTCATACTTTTTCCAAATTTTACAAATTTGACACTTTCGCTTCTTCGGAGGCTGGTTTTGGGAGAAAGGTTCTACAGGCAGTGGTTCCTTCTGTTTAATGTTCCTGCCTTGTCCCTCCCATCTTCCGTGTACTTAGCTTTGGTATTGGTATCCCATAAGTAATGGATGACCCGTGGACTGAACACACTTAACAAGAGAAAACATAATTTATGCTTACCTGATAAATTTATTTCTCTTGTAGTGTGTTCAGTCCACGGCCCGCCCTGTCTCTTTAAGGCAGGTTCTAAATTTTAAAATTATAACTCCAGTCACCACTGCACCTTATAGTTTCTCCTTTCTCGTCTTGTTTCAGTCGAATGACTGGATATGACATGTGAGGGGAGGAGCTATATAGCAGCTCTGCTTGGGTGATCCTCTTGCAACTTCCTGTTGGGAGTGAGAATATATCCCATAAGTAATGGATGACCCGTGGACTGAACACACTACAAGAGAAATAAATTTATCAGGTAAGCATAAATTATGTTTTTTCTTCTTTGCCGGTCAAGGCATCGGCCTTCCCATTCTTAGAACCTGGTCTATATGTAATCAGGAAATTGAATCTATTAAAGAATAGATTCCATCGAACTTGTCTAGACGACAAGGTTTTAGTATAAGGAACTGTAGATTTCTATGATCCATATAGATCAGTATAGGAAGTTGAGTTCCTTCCAAGAGATGACTCCAATGTTCCCTGGAACGATCTGGGGCTCAGGCCTATAGTTTGTGGTATCTTCTGGATGTCCGGAAGACTTACGATCCTGTGGCTGGTTCGGTGCGATCCAGTTTTTTCAGGGAACATAGGCTATGACCTTCGGTCTGGACAGTTGAACTGTTAGCAGCTTGGCTAGGTTTTCTGTACCTTTTGACTGAGGTGTGCTCCCTTTTTTTGGGGAGCTCCTCTGTGTTCATCTATGACGTCTGGATGATTTCATTTGGATTTGTTTCCTCAGCCTATGGCTTCAGATCTTATGGGCTTTGTGCACTGTTCCTTCCGTAGTTTTCCTTTCGGGGGGGTAGTTTATCCTCCTTATGGGGTGGGTTTCCTCTTTCTGGAGGTTGGTTGTCCTGTCCTGTGTGCAGGTTGTTGGAACAGGTGTTTTTTATCCTTTAGAGGAGAGCGATCCGCTCTCTGGGGTTCTGTTTCATCTGGGGAGATGTTGTCTCCATGTTTGAAACTGTCATGGAGTGTCGTGCAGGGTCTTCTGTGGGCTCTGTTGCATTTTCTCTGTTTCTCTCCTAGGGGTGCTCTTGGAGTTCCTATTGTTAGAGCTCTTGGGCTGGCACCCAAGCTCCGTTGGGGTGGCTGAGTCCGTCCTCTTCTGGGGACTGGTGTTTGGGGTCTTTTCTGTTCCCCTGGCTTTCAGACTTGACAGCCAGCTGTAGTGACCTGTGGGTTACTTTGTTGCGTAGCAAGCAGAAGGTTGTGATTTGAAATCAGTTGCCGCTGTTTGCACCTTGTCTGTGTGTTGGCAGACTCTTGCCAAGCCTCTATTGTTCGCCTTTGGGTCCTTTGTGGTACGGTGAGCCTTTTTGAGGTTTTGTGCTTTCTCCATGTTCAAGATATGTGAGTAGGACTAGCGGCTTTTTGGATAAGCCTGTGCTGGGTCCCCTGTTTAGTGGATGTTTTGCAGTTTGTTGGTTAGTTTTGTGACCTATCTTCTGATGCTCTTACTTGCCTGCAAGTATTTTTATTCAGAGTCATTCTGGTATGTCTGTAGTGTGTGGTGTTGACCCAGGGGTTTGCCTTTCTGGGTTTGCTGCACGCATATCGGTTTATGAAGACTTCAATATTTTGAGTTTCCTTGCGTCTTGAGGACTCTGTCTTCAGTTGTCTTTTAGAGTGCAGTTGCACTTTCTTTAGGAGAAGTTCTTCTCTGTAACAAAAATAATAATCCACAGAACACCACCTCCTCAAAATAAAAAATAAGGCTTTAATTAATAATTTTAAAAGGTACATGGGCACCAAGGCAAGGTAGGGAAAGGTAAAGAAACGGTCTTACACGTTTCGGCAATGCGTAGCCATAATCATAGACCATATGTTCTAACAGGTGTCACATAACTTTATACCAAACGAAAGTCACCCATTGGAGAATAAAAACACACCCCCTTAAACTCACCCCTCACCTAATTAAAGAGAACAACAATAAATATTATTCACTGTTCAGGCAAAAAGAATAATTTAGAGTGCAATACTAATGCAAAACAGTCAAACACATCTAAATATAAATAATGATAGATCATGATTGAAATAGTTAATAACAACTACAGGCAAGTACTCAACACATATGTAGTTCTTACAAGGATAAAATCCTAAAAATGAAGTGACGGTAAAGGTGACTGTCCAAGGCATATACTCACAATGTAAGATAACACAAATATGATAGATAACATAAGTCAGTCTCATGGGTAAATAACATACATAATTAAAGTGACATATATGAATTTAAATTTCAACCAATATAAAATTCACAGGCATGTACATATACATTAAACTAAATTAAATCATATAGCCTCACACATAAATTGGTAAAACATGCATAATGAACTAGTCAAATAGATATGCATACACATATAAATGGCCTATCTAAGTAGCCAAATGTTAAACCAAAGACCCATGTTACTGTCGAACAAAGTGCAAGCTTTAAAATAGCTTATACATATATAGAATAAAGACATTATTTCCAAAAGTTAATAATATCATTGGCTGCATTGAAACTATAGGGAATGAGTGTATTCATTTTGTTGATCCAATAGACCTCTTGCCTGGCTAAAATAGGCCATTTATCTCCACCTCTAGGAGGGCATCTGATAGTCTTTATTGCGTTCCATTTAAAATCACACACATTACCATTATGTTCTTCAATGAAGTGTCTCACTAACTCGCAACAGAAAATCTTGTTCCTGATGTACCCCAGATGTTCCCGTATCTGAGTACGAACATCACGGGTAGTCATACCCACGTACTGTAACTTTTGATACGTACAACCAATGAGGTAAATCACGAACATAGTTGAATAATTAATACACCTTCGGGTGTTGAAAGACTGGTTAGTAACATATGAAGTGAATTGTGTACCCACCTTAATAACCTCCAATCCGTTTTTCCATCCTTCCCTGGCTGAGGTTACCGGTCTCGTTCCCTGGATTAAGTGGTTAATCTCAGCGTGAATCAGGAGTAGGCGTAACTAGCAGTGTAAGCCGACTGCTATGAGTGGATGACGTCACCCGGAAGCGACGATTGCATGTGCTGAGAGGTACAACGCTGTTTGCGGAGGATCGTATAGATCAGGACCAGAGCACACCGGAGTGTAAGGGATAGTGCTGACGAGTGGCCGTGATCCCCTACCGGTTGAAGTGGCTAGTTGAATTCCTGTATTCTTCCTTGGAGTGGTGAGTCAGGCTCAGTGATAAGCTGCACGCCAAGAATCTCTTTTTCATGCTATTCACCAGGTGTGACTGTGATTGGGACAGTGTGTGTTTACCCGGCTTTTCACCTTACATGTGGAGTACCTTTGTACTTTTTATTAAGTTCTTCTCTGTGTCAGATTCACGGTTTTAACCTTGTAGTTTCTGTACATTCTGGGGTCTAGGCGTTGTCTCCCCTTGTTTCTCACAACTCGTTTCGGTCTCTGGGAGCTTGACTTGGTTCTTGGTGATTTCTTTTTCTTGGAAACTGTTATACATTTGTTAGGGTCTTCTGGGAATCCTTGCTTGTTCCTCCATTCTCTGGTACGGGGTGTGTTGTTGATGACCGATTACTGGGTGTCGGTGTCTCCTGGCTCAGTTGTGTTTCTCTCTGCGGTCTCTAGCAAGGCTTGAGGACTATCTGCGGGTCAATGTCCTTTGAGGCCTTTTTTTCCCCCAATTTTCTCGGCTTCGGACGAAGTGGGTTTTTTGTTGGATAAGGGTTTTTCAGGCCTTGTGCCCTCAGAATGGGCTGCCTTTTGTACCCTCCCGTTTGAGCATACAGTGTCCTCTATAGCTTGGGTATTGTTTTCCCAAAAGTAATGAATGCAGCTGTGGACTCTTTCCATTTATGAAGAAAAACTTAAATTATGCTTACCTGATCATTTTCTTTTCTTCAGATGGAAAGAGTCCACAGCTCCCCGTCCATGTTTTTTCTGGGGCGTCTGTTATTTTTCTTCTGGCACCTTTTCACCCTGATATTTCTTCTACTGTTCCTTTTTCCTTGGCAGAATAACTGGGGGATGAGAGAAGTGGGACGAATATTTAAGCCTTTGGTTGGGGTGTCTCTGCCTCCTCCTGGTGGCCAGGTTCTGAATTCTGAAAAGTAATGAATGCAGCTGTGGACTCTTTCCATCCGAAGAAAAGAAAATGATCAAGTAAGCATAATTTAAGTTTTTGCACTCGTGTTAAAATGCATAATGCAAGCAGCCAAATTGTGTGTGCGTTCACGTATTCCCCATAGAAGTCAATGGAGAAGACAAATAGAAAAAAACAACACGAAAACCCTTATCTGTTGCACAAAGCCAATGACGTATTCTCCTCAAAAGTGTACATAAAAATGCGATTATTTCATATTGAGAAAATGTTTTTGTTACAGAATATGTTCTATTTATTTATAAATAAATATTTCTCTATATATGTGATGATATTTTTGACGGATATATCTATTTATAGTGAGATATGTCTATGTCTAGATATCTCATCGATATGCAAATATCTCTTTTAAAAATCCCTCTGAGATATTATTTAATGTTCCTAAGATTGTAATGTAAAATCTTTTAATTATCTACATAGTTAAACATATCTGTATACATATGATTATTGATCACTTATAACTTTTGTTTGCAATATTTTTTTAAAATAATTTATTAGACAGTGTTAATATGTGTACTTTGTAATGTATTTTCTTTTCAAACGGGGAGAGGCCACAGCTGCATTCATTACTTTTGGGAAATACAGAACCTGGCCACCAGGAGGAGGCAAAGACACCACAGCCAAAGGCTTAAATAACTCCCCCACTTCCCTCATCTCCCATTCATTCTTTGGCATCTACTTATCAAGCCGTCAACCGCAAATATGCTGGAATTTCGAAGCGTAATTGTGGCGAGCCTGATTCGCCTTAGTTATCAAAGCCTACAGACCGGCAAAAGTAGAAATCTGTGATATAACATACGATCCGCCGGGCTCAGTCCGACACAGATGGATGCTTACATCACTACAGATGTTCCGAATGCAAATTCGGCACTATCTGACTACTTTTGCTAGTTAACAAATGTCTACTAGGTACGCTCGGCACTATTCCGGCCCAGCGTACCTGGTTTTCAATCCACCGCTCTGGAGGCTGCGGATGCCATAGGAATCAATGGGAGTCTGAAAGCAGTGAAAGCTCATGTTCGCTGCTGCCCGTTATCCCATTGATTCCTGTGTGAGAATAAAAGTTATGTTTACACCTAACACCCTAACATATACCCCGAGTCTAAACACCCCTAATCTGCCGCACCGCCACCGCCGCCACCTACATTACACTTATTAACCCCTAATCTGCCGCCCCCTACACTTCCGCCACCTAGATAAAAGTATTAACCCCTATCCGGCTGCTCACAGAGCCCACCGCAACTAAATAAATGTATTAACCCCTAAACCGCCAGCCCCCAAATCGCCATAAACTAAGTTAACCTATTAATCCCTAAACCTAACAACCCGCTAACTTTATATTAAATATTAATTAATTCCTATCTTATAATAAATTTAAACTTGCCTTTAGATTTAAATTAAACTATATTAAACTAATAATTAATCTACCCTAACTGTTATACTAAATTACATTAAACTATATTAAATTAATAATTAACCTACCCAAACTATTAGACTAAAATTACATTAAACTATATTAAACTAATAATCTATTCTAACTATTATAATAAAATTACATTAAACTATATTAAATTAATAATTAATCGAACCTTACTTTTATACTAAAATTACATTTAACTACAAATTAAATTAACTATATTATATATTTAAACACCTAACCCTACTCAAAATAATTTAATTCTACACTAAAAAATCAAGTTAAAAAAAACTAACTAAGTTACAAAAAATAACTAACACTAAGTTACAAAAAAAAACAAAACACTAAGTTACACAAAAAAATAAACACTAAGTTACAAAAAGTAAAAAATAAATTATCAAAGCTTTAAACTAATTACACCTAATCTAAGGGGCCTATGACCCCCCCCCCCCCCAAAAAAAAACCCCTAGCCTACAATAAACTACAAATTGCCCTTAAACGGTCCTTCTCACCCCGCTTTCCCTCGTTTTATGATACATACTTCAAATCTTGGACTATTGGGTCGTATTTCCCCCTGTAAACTTCATGCCTTTAATCAAATAGCCACTCTGGAGGGAAAATGTCTCTCAATACTAGATATTGAAAGACTTCCGAACTATGTAGATGTCGTGTGAGCATATATTGGGTTGTTAAGGGAAATAAAAGAATAATTTTGTGCCACTTTAAAAAAGCAAAAAGTAGAGATGTCTATCTCTTTGTGGGGTTATTAAGTTAGTTTTTTTTAGTTAGTATTTTATTTGGGGGGTTGGTTGTGTGGGTGGTGGGTTTTACTGTTGGGGGGTTGTTTGTATTTTTTATTTACAGGTAAAAGAGCTGATTACTTTGGGGCAATGCCCCGCAAAAGTCCCTTTTAAGGGCTATTGGTAGCTTAGTTTAGGCTGTTTTTTTTATTATTTTGGGGGGGCTTTTTTATTTTGATAGGACTATTAGATTAGGTGTAATTAGTTGAAATATCTTGTAATTTGTTTATTTTCTGTAATTTAGTGTTTATTTTTTTGTACTTTAGCTAATTTAATTTAATTTAGGTAATTGTATTTAATTTAGTTAATTTATTTAATTATAGTGTAGTGTTAGGTGTTAGTGTAACTTAGGTTAGGTTTTATTTTACAGGTAAAATATAGTTAATAACTATTTAGTAACCATTCAACTGAGTTAAAATAAATACAAACTTGCCTGTAAAATAAAAATAAACCCTACGCTAGATATAATGTAACTATTAGTTATATTGTAGCTAGCTTAGGGTTTATTTTATTGGTAAGTATTTAGTTTTAAATAGGAGTTATTTATTTATTAATAGTAGGTTTTATTTAGATTTACTTTAATTATATTTAAGTTAGGGGTGTTGGGGTTAGACTTAGGTTTAGGGGTTAAAAATTTAATATAGTGGCGGCGACGTTGGGGACGGCAGATTAGGGGTTAATAAGTATGTCGATGGCGGCGGCAGATTAAGGGTTAATTACATAATGTAGGTGGCAGTGGGGACCGGGAGCGGCAGGATAGGGGTTAATACATTTATTAGAGTGGCGGTGGGCTCCTGGGAGCGGCAGGATAGAGGTTAATACGTTTATTAGAGTTGCGGTGGGCTCCAGGAGCGGCGGTTTAGGGGTTAATAACTTTGGTCCGTGAGCAGCGGAATAGGGGTAAAACAGTGTAGTATAGTGTGGGTGTTTGGCGACATATACCAATAAAGCTGGGAAAAAGCCGAAGAGCAGCAAGATCGATGACTGTCAGTTAACAACAGTCCGCTGCTCATCGCGCCGTACTTGGTACGCAGCTTTTTGACAGCTTTTTTGGTAACTTTTGAGAAGGTATTCAGGTCCGCGGCAGCGACGTTAGGGGATCTTAGGCAAGCGTATTGGTGCCGTCGAATGCAAGTAAGTTGACGGCTTGATAAGTAGATGCCTTTGTCTTTCGTCACAGGAGGTTGGCAGAGAAGTGTCAAAAGATTTTGGTGTAGTCTCTTATGGAGGGTAGTACTCTTCAGAGACGTTGCAAGCTAGCTTCAACATATCTTGCCCTCTTGACCTCCTTAAGGACATCTGTGGCTTGGTGTATGGAGGTGATTGGTCTCATGGTGTCCAGCATGGACTTCATTTCCTTTGCCAGGTTTCACCTCAGACCTTTGCAACTGCGCATGCTGAATCAGTGGAAAGGTGAGCATTCGGATCTGTCTCAACAGATTTCTCTGCACATCCGATTGAGAGAATCACTCTCTTGGTGTTTTTGTCCTGATCAATTGTCCCAAGGGACGTCCGTCTCAAGACTATCCTGGGTGATTGTGACTACGATTGCGCGTCTGTCAGGATGGGGAGCTCAGGAAGGCACAAGGTCTATGGACTCAGGAGGAAAAGCTCCTTACCGATCGCATTTTGGATCTTCGGGCAATATACAATGCTCTGTAGGCTTGGCCTCTGCTGAGTCTGTCCCAGTTTATCAGATTTCAGTCAGACAATATATCCTCGGGTGGCTTACATCAACCATCAGGGGGGAACGAATAGATCCCTAGCTATGAGAGAAGTATTTAGGATTCTGGAGTGGGCAGAGACCCACATTTGTTCGCTGTCAGCAATCCACATTCCGGGTGAGGACAACTGGGAAAGGATTTTCTCAGCAGTCAATCCTTTCATCCGGGGGAATGGTCTCTCCATCCAGAGTGTTTGCAGAGATTTGCAAGAGGTGAATCTTATGATGTCTAAATACCAAGCTACCCAGATATGGGTCGAGGTACAGGGATCCTCAGGCGGAGCTAACCGATGCATTAGCGGTGCCTTGGAGGTTCAATCTAACTTATCTTTTCCGGCTGATACCACTACTTCCTAGTGAAGTGGCTCGAATCAAGCAGGCGTCAGTGATACTGATTGCTCTGTCTTGGCCGCGAAGGATATGGCTTGCGGACTAGTGGGGATGTCATTATCCCCTCCGTGGAAGTTACCTTGTCGTAGGGATCTGCTGACCAAGGTCTCTTTGTTCATCTTTGTTGATTCTCTGAGGCTGACTGCGTGGAGATAGAATGCTTAGTCCTAGCCAAGAGAACGTTTTCTGGGAGTGTTATTTTTACTCTCATTCAAGCTCGTAGCTGGTTGCTCGTCGCATCTATTATAAGATGTGGAGGACCTACTTATTCTGTTCTCCAGGATGAACTGGAGAAGGGCTTTCTGACAGTTTTCGTCCCTGTCTGTGTTACTGCACAAGAGGTTCACTGAGCCTCCTGATGTGCAGTCATTTCTTAGGGCTCTGCTAGGATCAGGCCTGTGTTTAGATCTATTGCTCCTCCTTAGAGTTTAAATCTGGTTCTTTAACTTTTGCACGGGCTCCGTTGGAGCCTATGCATGAAGGAGACATTAAATTATTGTCTTGGAAGGTTCCTTTTCTATGGGCTATTGCTTCTGCGCGCAGAGTATCTGTGATTGCTGCATTGCAATGCGTCCCTCCTTATCTGGCTTTCCATGCTGATAAGGCTGTTCTACGAACTAAGTTAGGTTTTCTTACTAAGGTTGTGTCAATTCGCAACATCGTCGAAGGAACGTTTTCAACGTAATTCTGTATGTTGTTTGTGCCTGGAAGTCCTATCTTCAGGCCACAAAGGAATTTAGACAAACTTCTTTCTCTGTTTGTTCTCTTTTCCGGGAAGCGTGGGGGTCGGAGGGCCTCTTCGACTTCCTTATCTTTTTGGCTGAGGAGTGTCCTCAGTTTAGCATTGAAACAGCGGGACATAAGCCTCCTCTGAGGATTACGGCTCATTCTACGGGAGCAGTGGTATCCTCTTGGGCTTTCAAGACTGAGGCCTCTATGGATCAGATTTATAAGGCGGTTACCTGGTCCTCCTTACATACCTTTTCCAGAATTTACTATTTTGATGTTTTTTGCTTCTGCTGAAGCAGCCTTCGGGAGGCCTCTCTTTTTTCCCTCCCGTTTTGCATTCGGTGTCCTCTCTAGCTTTGGTATTGTTTTCCCAAAAGTAATGAATGCAGCTGTGGCCTCTCCCCGTTTACGAAGAAAAACTTAAATTATGCTTACCAGATAATTTTC